>NC_089747.1:33702542-33735042 GCF_040412425.1 Macrobrachium rosenbergii
AAAATAAATAACTGTATCCAGTTTTATACAAAACAATTGGTAATTATATTTATATTCACTGGCTTTCGTCAGGAATGTACTCATACTCACTTGCAGTAAGCTACTGATCAGAAATCTCAAGAAATAAAATACAAACATTTCATAACAAAATCAATACTCACTGTAATTTCTCAATAGAAGATTTAAAGTGATAAAACCTCATTTATCCATAACAAACTAAGTCGTGATTCCTCAAGTAAAAACCTCTCAAACCTAGGAAAAAATGTACGCTCACGAAGCAGGGATCATTACTGCCTATGCAACATTCATTCAGCTCAATTCAATATCATCAGCGTGAATACTTAATCATGAATCCTTCATTTAAAGTCCAAGGTTATAATTTTCTCCCTTAAATACGCAAAGAAATATATATAAAAATACTGCAAGGCACAAAGGAAAAAAATAGCGTTTTAAAAAATTGCAATCCACCTATTTCAAATCCCAGCCACTCTTCCCTTGAAGGGTACAGATGCCATTTGGATATTATAACCGTCGACTTCATTCTTGCAGCGTCAGCAGATATTCAAAGGCCCCTGGTACGAGCAGGCGCACTTGATCCCAGGCCCGACAGACCTGCATTATATTCATTCTCGTAAATATCGAATTTACGAAGAACTCTCAACTCTAATGAATAAATCATCTCGTCGAGTTGGGAAAAATAAAATACATATTCCTGAGCAAAGATATTTTCATATGTATATTATGATTCATATTTTTATAAATTGAGAGTCAATACAAGAGAGAATGGGTACTAACGTAATATAGCTATCTATCTATCTATGTATCTATCTATATATATATATATATATATATATATATATATATATATATATATATATATATATATATATATATATATATATATATATATATATATATATATATATATATATATATATATATATATATATATATATATATATATATATATATATATATATATATATATATATATATTATATATATATATGTGTATACATACATACATATATATGTATAGTAAAATTTTAATTTAACCACAAAAATCCTACTAATATCGGATACACATTACCTTAGGAGTACCTTGTACCCAAGGGGAATAATAAATAGGTAGCCTAACCTGACTGGAATTCAAACTCTCACCGTTTAGTGTTATTCCAAGGGTGACAGTGAATTTCTGAAACCAGCAATCAAGAGCTGAGGGCTAAAGTTCTTATTCTCCAAATACCAACCATAGTAGGCATAGGTTCGAATCCCAGTTGAGAAGGGTATACTTTTCAAAGGCGGTATGTTACTCCCAAAGTATAAAGAATTAGAAATGAGCATGCTATTTGCGGAGTGGTATCTAAGGTGTAAATATATCATACGCAAAATTAGTGTAAACTAATCTACAATATATATATATATATATATATATATATATATATATATATATATATATATATATATATATATATATACATACATACATACATACATACATACATACATACATACATACATACATACACATACATACATACATACATACATACACACACACATACATATATATATATATATATATATATATATATATATATATATATATATATATAATATATATATATATGTACATATATATAATATATATATATGTGTGTGTAATTTATATAGAATCCACTTGTCCCTATTTTACCAGATAGGTAAGTATTTGTAATAACTACAATGTCCTCTTAGCCTTTCGTTACATAACACAAAGATATCAACAGTCAAGTATCCGCTTGATATAATTTCCAGACATTAAAACGCGAGTAAAGATACGCAACTTTTCTTCAGACCCACATCAAAAGGAACTACGAAAACCCTGCATTGGAACAAGGAAGCTACCAGACTGGTCACAGTATAACAGCAATGCTTTTCCTCCTTGCCCAAGCAACGCCCCCAAACCCCAACCCCGAACCCCAACCCCGACCGGAGAAACCCAGTCGATTCCAAAAGTGTCGTGTTAACACAAGTCAATATCGACCAGCCAAGTGACCAGAAAAGGACACATTAAATCCCCCTTTGCATATTTGCACACGTGAATACCTTAAGCTTACGTTACACGTCAACACGGCGTGTGAGCAGATCTATACAAGTCAAATGATTTGGAAAGTAAAAGATGAGGCAAATTTACACGCCATGAAATATGTACGGAACGCGAGAAGTATTCGTAAAATTCCGATAATCCTCTCTGATGTTTAAACTGCGCAGCCAATTTTCGCTATCTGGATAAACAGAGGCGCTCTCGCCCACACAAAGGTGTCTGGCGTTACATCAGGGTCGTGTTACTGCTGCCGACTTATCGAATTCGATAATGTCCTCTTGTTGTACGATAGGTGTCGATTAAGATATGTCCGCACGAAAAATCAAGAAATAAATACCGTATATACATAATATTTCTAAATTTATTTAAATAAAAAATCACCGCAAAAACATTAAACACAATCTTTTTAAGTTATTAAATACAATAAGTCATCATCATAAGCACTGAAAGGTAGTCAATATGCAAATCAAAAGATATGCAAAGGGCAGCCTCTCACGTAAGAAAACTGTGGACAAACGACAACGAACGTAAAGGGTGTTTTTATAAGCAGCTCCACTGTAATGGATATTTGCACACAGTTCTTTTTTATGCGTTCGACCATGCTCGACAGCAACTCTTCATCGAACAGGAGGAAACTTACGATCGATTCATTGATTTAACACACCAGATTCTCGTCACAACAATTATGCAATTATTGAAAAATGTTTAAATCAAAGGTTTTTTTTTTGCTATATGGATAATCTGTCCTCCATAACATTTTAGTTCTGTGATAATCCACTTTTCCCTCAAAATCCTACTGACTAATGTATAAGAAACAGTCAAAAGGTAAAGCATACCTACTGATTATCCACTCAAACATACGCCATAAGAAATACTGAACATGTGCTTTGAAGAAATGCAGTCGTGAAATGATCACCAGAAGATGAAGCCTTGCGCACAGCCATTGTGTACATGCGTGCATGAATATGCAGTATGTTTGTTTATATCTTGCATGAATATACAGTATGTTCATCTGTATCTATCTAGTAAAACATGCAAGATTCTTTAGACGTTTCTTTTGAGATTACTGATAATATTATCAAGCCGACAGATGGTCAAGCTGGGTTTTCATTTTGACAAAATTGAAGGGAGACTTGTAAAACTCTACGGGTCCAACATTACACTTTCACCGAGCGTGCCGACTGCGCTTCCCAAAAAGCAGAGTAACTTACGACAGATTATATCAGTCATCACCAGCAATGACTATCTGATGCTGTAATAATTACTATAAAAATCGTACTAGATTCTCTCAATGCAGAGGCTATAAGTAATTGTGTTATCATCTTGTCCAGTCCCGCGGAAATGAAACGAAACGAAAAGGAGGGAATTAAGAGGAAAATTGAAACATACAGAATTCCGAAGCCCATCACACAAGGGAGAAAACAGGTACAAGAGAACTAGACTCCACATTCAGATTTGCCGTCGTTCAAGTCAATGGCCAGTACCTTTGACTACTGAAGGAGAGAAGGCAAGGTCCTTGGACGGACCTACAAGACCGTTCACAAGTAATTAGCGTCTGGACATTCCATCTCGATCCATTCTTATCATTTCTGACGTTATGAGTATACCAGCTTATAACAAAAATGGAAAAACCTCTCTCAAATCAAAGCGCTAACATGCTAACCTTAATAGACAAAAGCTATTGCAGAGTAAATTTACATGGTAACTTTAATATAAAAGTTTATACAATAAAGACATATGCTGGGATTAATCCATTGACAAAGATTAATGTGGAATAAAGTAAATATAAGGCCCATTAAATAAAAAGATATGGGCTGCCCATAATAAATCACAAAGAATATTTTTAAGCATAAGAACAGACGCTAACCTCAGAATGCAAATGCATTTATTACAGAGGAATATCTACCAATATGCCTTCGAAAAATACTCAAGTGTTAAGGATTAAAAGAATACCTCAAAAATATAAAAGTGCTGTAATGAAAAATGCTGAATTTAAATATGCAAATGTTAGAAAATTAATACTTCAGTAACAATATACAAAGGTTAAAATAGAGTTTAGAATGTTGAATGGACTAACATGGCCATTTGTTGCAAGAGGGAAATGGATATTTTAGACGTTTTAAGGAGAATTTACGCCCGCGATAAAATCACGCAAATACACGTCACAAAAATGGGGGGAAATGGGTGATGAAAAACCATAGCTACTCTTTTTTTTTTCATTCACATTTTAATGGAAATGCTCTGTATGCCTATGTACGTAGATAATCTCGCTCTTAAGTTTTCAGAAACAGACGAGAGAATATGTATCAATGTACGTAAGGATTCTTTCTCTGTCGTTATTCATGCATTTGCTTGCATACGTGTGTGCGCGCGTGTGTGCGTCATGAACCTGTATACGCATGTGTTTCTATGTGTATGCGTGTGTGCATTTGTGTGTCCGTGTACATGTATGCATGGTGTCCAGCAGTGAATTAGTAAGAGGAGCGCTCCATCAGCGGACGCAGGAGGGCATTCTAGCATATTTACCCGGGGCCTGATACACATCGATCTCATGGCCAACGTTAAATCCATTTTTGATTACGAATTCATATATGTCAGGGAAGCTATTTGGACTCTTGCCCCACGGATAAATGCAATACATGGTTGGGATGTGCGTGAAAGTCCTGTGTGTGTGTGTGTGTGTGTCTTCGTGTGCGTCGTAGATGTGTCGTGTATGTGTATACACTTACGAACATACGTGTCCGCGGTGGCTTTGTGAGTTCGGTGTTATGTAGGAATCCGATGCACTTGATGTTCGTGCACTGTGTGTGTGTGTGTGTGTTCAGTGTGTGTGTGTGTGTGTGTGTGTGTGTGTGTTCGTGCAGAGTGTGTGCATGTGTGGGTGTTCATGTGAAGAGAGAGAGAGAGAGAGAGAGAGAGAGAGAGTGTGTGTGTGTGTGTGTGTGTGTGTGTGTGTGTGTCTATCTGGATTTAGGTGCGCGGGTTTGCATGACTCAGTGCGCGTGCATGCATGTTTATAGTTATGCAATTTATGTAGTGATCCCAATAAACAGGCATTAAGAAAACACAAAGATAAACTTGAGATTTTAATTATATATGTATATATGTAATGTGTATGTGTAAACAAATACATACACCAAAGACTCGTTCTTTACCACTGGAATCATTGCAGCTATATATAATCATGGTCAATCAGCTTGCTAACAAGTGTGTAACGCCTTGATGAATGGAGGGGTAATTTAGGCTGCTGAGTTTTGCCAAGCTCTCCTCCGAGTTAATAGCTTCTGCCTCCCATTAGTTTTGAATCGAGTCAACATATTACCGACAATTATTAAGTCCATAAAATTAACGGGGACTTCAAATGTAATAACGTACGAGGGAATTTTTATTATAGCTTTTTCCCCTTGTAAAATTGCTGAGTATTCTCTCTCTCTCTCTCTCTTCCTGGTTCCCGAAGTGAACACTGATTGCGATTTTGGGGCGGTGAGAGGAGCGGCCTGAGCTCGTCCCATAAAAAAATCTCTTGACTTAAAAATGTGCTATTAGGGATTTGAATGTCTGTTGACTCTTGTGGTCGCTGGTGTGGTGGTGGGGAACAACATCGCAACAAAAATAATGACGTTAGCGACAATCCTTCCAAATGTATAGCATCATATAAATGAAAAGTGTTGGGGCTGGCCTCGATGAGGTCTCTCTCTCACTGCGGTGCGCATGTTGCTGAGAGCTGAGAGATGCGCTTATCGCTAATGAGAGTCCACGTAAACGGGAGCACTTCGTGATTCTTTTTAACACCTAAGTCATGCATACTTTTAAAGTGTGCTTTTAGGAATATACATATGTATCCGCATGTATGTTTGTATGTACGCATGAATGCATATATATATATATATATATATATATATATATATATATATATATATATATATATATAGTCTATAAAATCACCTAACGTACAAAAAATATTTAATTTATACCAGGACCCCAAATGGACCTCCAGACATGCGTGCTGTACAGAAATCATCCTGTTTCGCAACTTCCAAATTAATAAGGAGAGCACTACCGATCAAACAAAGGGACTGCGTTCTTTTAATGGTACTTGCGATTGTTAAAAAAAAAAAAAAAACAAAGATGTATAGCTATCCTTGTATGGATATGAATGCAATGTAAAAAAAGGTAAAATGGACAGAATCCCAGGTACCTAGAAATACGTTTCTGACTTAAGATGAACCTATGTGAAATAATTAATGTTTAACAAGCCTTGATATGGTAATTCGCACTTCAGCTGTTAAGAACGATAGCGGGACATAATCTGGCTCCGATATCGTTAAAATTTATCTAGAGAATACAGACAATGAAGTTTATCTCTATCAAAGTAATGACATTAAAGCTTGACGGTTGCAATGGTAAGAAAACCACAAAAGCGTTATAAATGATTATGGTACTTTTCCTGTGAAGAATAATTAAATTCAAAAAACATGTATTTAATATTTTTTGTCAAGATTCTTTCATTTATACCCCGTACGTATCAGTTTTGTTTTCTGATAAATTTTAATTAATCACTAAATATATATCCATAATTGGACCAAATTTTTTCACTATTCATCAATTTCTTACCCATTCTTGGTATTATTTTCATAAAAGTTTGTCCAATTCTGAAACTTCATTTTATATTTAAAATAAGTAAAAAAAAAAAAAAAAGCTTTACAACGACTCTGCTCTACATAAAAACTCAAATCGGATATGAGATTGGGTAATCAAAGTCCGAAGCAATGACTTAAAATGATATTTAAAACCTAACAGCTCGATAAGGTAGGTCTCTCTCTCTCTCTCTCTCTCTCTCTCTCTCTCTCTCTCTCTCTCTCTCTCTCTCTCTCTCTCTCTCTCAATAAACACTGGAAAAAACGTCCAAATCCACATATGGAAAGAATTCGACGAGGTAATCAAAACACCTACTTAAAGATAAAATGCCAAGTATACGTACTACTACCATTTATGATATGAGTTACATTAATTCTGCGTAAGAGAGTTATCCTATATCATTCAGGATAAATTGCAGTACTGTGCTTAAATGTGTCGCATTGAAGGGAATTCTAACTGGCAGAACCCAATCGGCGAGACTCCAAGATACTCCCCAAACGCACGCAAAGAATGATTCAGTCACCATAAACAGTATCAATTTCTGGGCGCACAACTATTCAGTGGATATTACGGAAACAAACATCGCAGCGTTTCTGAAATACAGTAATGATGATTTACGCACAAAGGCCGCTGCCATGCCGCGGTGTCCCTAGCGAATACATCTTATGCAAACAGAAATACTCAGAGAGGTTTGCCCACTTTTGTTGACGTTTGGGATGGAATGGAATGATAATGGTATGTACGTAGAAGTTACTTGTACCAACAAGTTTTTATGGTGGTTTTCATACTTTCGCTGACGTGTGTTAGGAAATAGAATATCTACATAATAGCACTGATTTCCAGAATGTTTTTTAGAAACTGTTTTCCTCTTTTTTGACAATTGTATGCATTGTAATTGTGATATAGTATACACCTAGATACCGGTTTCCAACAGGTTTTTATAGTGTCGTTATTCTCTTGTTGGCAAGTGGTATGCAATGAAATGAATATATATATATATATATATATATATATATATATATATATATATATATATATATATATATATATATATATATATATATATATATACACACACACACACACACACACACAGAGGAGAGAGAGATTACAGAATTGCCGCTGCTTGATCTTTTCATCCTGACATGTGAGATGTATTCTTCAAAAAATTATATTAGATATATACAAACATTTGAATAAATGAGAGAGTATGATTCAGTCAGCATTTATTCAGAGCAAGCGTTACTTTCAATAGTGAAATATATGCTTTGATAGTATAAAGGTGAAACTTAGACATGATTCTATGAATAGTAAAACAAAACGAAAAAAATTTTTCACATTATCCATTACTCTTAAGTGTATTTCTGGCTTGATTTTGTTTTCCTAAGTAGTGAGGGTTGAGTTTTAAGATAATCATAAAAGTCAGGGCAACTCAAGTAGAAATTGCATTTCACTATTAGTGCAGACCTCAATGTAGTTAACCGCAAGTGACTTTTCTCTGATGTCCAAGAGTTTTTCATGAGAGAGAGAGAGTACTCTCAGTGCAGGAGCATTTGACCCAGCGAGACAGGCAAAACTCATCAAGCTTTGAAATGTTTTTAAAAGGCATATTTTTACTACGAAAGTGTGAGAAAATCTCTACCCATTTCTTATCCACTTCCGAATCATTGCCTTTCCATTCTTGCATCTTTTCATTTGTCAAAAACTCCTTAACATACGTAACCTCATCAAAAAGTTCATTGTCATCTAATGTAAAATCAGGCTTTGTCTCTTGAATAAAATTCAATACTTCTTCAACTTGAGACCAGGATACTGTTTTATTTTGAAGAAGGGTCCATTCAAAATTGTTCGTCTTCAAACGGTCGGGTCCACTGATTCAAGTATTCAATGAAAGTTCCGTAAAATGATTCAACTACGCTTTAAAAATGTCCTTTCTCTTCTTAATCTCGAAGTATCTTATTTATTATGATTGGGATGATTAGCTCATTTTTCCTTCCTGACAGCTTCATTTGCAAATCTCTTAAAATACAAGAAACTTCCATCATAGAAACTTTTTGGGACTCGATCTTCAATGTGCAATCATGGAATACTGTACTTTGACTGGGTACAAAAAAAAAAAAGCCACACTTCAGCAAATGGATCCTCAAAGAACTGTTTAAGAAGGCTGGGGCATTAGTCCTGTGACAAAAAATATGTTTTCGGAGGTTTGAATAACTTCAGAATCCTCTCAACAGCTGGTCTTAAAGCAAGCCACCTTGTCTTGCTATATCCTAATAAATTTTGATAGTGTACATCAACATTTTCACAGATTTCTTTCAGTTGCTCTACTCTAAATGTAGCAAAAAGAAAATATCTTCACTGTTATTACTTCTACATCTACAGGTTGACAGTCCGATGCAGCTTTCATACCAATCAGTATATGAGCGGCGCAATTAACACCTTTTATTTTTCTCCCTTGATTTTCTTGCACCTGGTAAAAGGCATTATTTTTGCTTCCCCTTCATGCCTCACCAAAATTGCGATTTCTGTTGTCAGCACACAATGCCAACAGCTTAGAGGGCAATTCATTAGAACTGAGAGTTTCTTTTACATAGTCTGAAAGTATTCACTCGTTTCTACGCTTAGATTTTTAAATTACAAAATTTTGACCTTGACACCATGGCAGGGCAAAAGTGTCTAACCAATGAGGGACACAATTTAATATTTCCATGATTAGAGCAGTCACAATATAAAGTCACACAATTTATCTGAGACAAATCCTCTTTTAAGGATTCTCAGGCGTCAGGCAGGAAAACATTGCTCAAAAATGCCTCCTTTTTGGTGTGAGCGCTTGCAAACGAGTTGTCAAAACACTTTTTAATAAGTCTGGAAGTGCAATCCGTAGAACGGAATGAAAGGTTGTGTTGCATTGCATGATAAGCCCAAGTTCCTCCTGCTGCTGCCAAATTGTTCTTTTTCTCCTCCTTGACTTGCTTGAAGAGGGGCAGGCATCAGCACACTTATGCCTACTAGTCTTTAAATGACGTTCAGTATCATATTTTCAACCATTTGTTATCGAAAAGTACGACATGCACTTCAAACACTTGACATCACTTTCACTTTTTGCCTTTTTATGAAAGGATAATCACTTTCTAATTCTTTACTGTAAGTCCACTTCCTTTTGGATGCCATGATGTCGTCCTCTTTGGAGTGCTGATTCATTACTAATCGACTACCAACACGTAGCAGCTGGACTTAGCCATACATGGACGAAGCAAGAGAGGTTACTGGTCATATAAGTGTATAATGGTGCGTTTATTTTCATTTTCTTTTTTTTTAGTTAAAGAAAATGGAGCACAATTCATACAGTCTACGACCTAGCTATGCTGCAAGCAAGAGCCTTAGAGGTTTCGAGAAAAAATATCTTAACTCTTATCTTTGAACAATTAGCAATTCATTATGACTTGCATATGCAGTGGGGACACGCGACAGGCAAATTTCGTAAAGGGGGGGACATTAGTACGCCCCCCGTAGGCAGTGATTTTTGGGGGTCAGAGATTCGAAATGGGGGACTGTTGGTCACCCTACCTATGCAAGAGGATTTTCTTTTTTACATTAATCGAAGCGCTTGTCATAGGAATATTTCCTTCGTTGGTTAACAACTCTTGTGAGAAAAAAAGAAATATCAACATGAATACTTCAAGTTCCTGCCTTTTGTTTTTTGCATATAACTTTCTTTTATCGACATGAGGTACGCAATGGAATAATACAAACGTAAGGGCAAATATTTCAACCAAGTTCTTGGTGGTTTCTTTGTTTTTGTAACAGGTAATCCATGTACGCATAATTTACTTTAAGCAAGTCTACGCAAACGAAATTCTACTTATAGACGAGGGAATCATACTATAAAAAACGCAAATTAAATTGATCAGATATACAATCAAATGAACATAAAAATATATATGGGTATGTATACATATATGTATGTAATATATGAAATATATATATATATATATATATATATATATATATATATATATATATATATATATGTGTGTGTGTGTGTGTGTGTGTGTGTGTGTGTGTGTGTGTGTGTGTGTGTGTGTGTAAACAGTGTGGTGTAAAACAGTGGCTATAAAAGAATTATCGTTATGTCATAATTCTTAAACAAATTTCATAAATCTTACAAACAAGTAAACAGCTGCTTAGGAGTACATATACGTCAATACAAATTTGACCATCTTGAACAAATGCTCCAACACTTTATTAACAAGTAAACATTAGCTTTTTACCGAACCAAACAAATACACACGGTGTAAGCAAATACATTTTTACTCGAGATAATCACACAAATCTTGCGACTAAGTGTATTTGCGAGACTATAACCTCAAACTGTATGAAAACATAATGACGAATTTCAACGTTGAGGATATTAACAATCGAATTGACGAGGACATAAATCTCGGAACGGGTAAACAACTCTCACCCGTATTTACTAAGTAGCCCACAACGACGTGATATACGTACTGTACATACTGAAGGTTCCGCTTATATAAGGGGCTGCGTTTCTAAGAGATCAACGCATGCAAGGCTCTCCATAAGCCTCCTCTACTCCTTCCTTCCCCTCAGGGACAAACACAGAGAGAGAGAGAGAGAGAGAGAGAGAGAGAGAGAGAGAGAGAGAGAGAGAGAGAGAGAGAGAGAGCCCATGCTGACCCCAAGAACTCTACCACAAACTGGCTTATTATTGTCCTGTTGAATGGGAGAGTGTTTAGTCGCCAAACATCTCCCTCTCAAACGTTGTAGTAAGTTTACAACCACCTCCTCCTCCTCCTCCTCCCCCACTCCCTCCTCTTCCCTCCTCCTCCTCCTCCATGTTTATTCTGACCAAACTACTGGTTATATTTATCTATTTTATCGCCGTTATATTTACGCAAAGCCAATGTGGCGGGCGGTCCGGTTCAAGTCGTCCGGACGAAGGTAGCCCATTCAAAATCATAACCCGTTCCTCCCATGTCCGAGCCCCCTCCATCAACCAACGCCGCCCCCTCCCCCTCAAAACACTTTTTACCCTATCGGATCCAGTCAACAGTCTAAAATAGCCAGCCACAATAAGAGAGAAACAGCTACAGTTGAGATGTTGACACCGGGATTCTGACATAATATTTGGTTCGCTAACAGACCAAAATCAAGGGTAAATTTGTCCCAGCAATCAACGGGGGGAGACAGAACACACACTAGGTGCCAATAGCTCTGTTGGGCCAACTTGAGGAGGATAAGGAGTGGCACCCTCTGATAGTACGGACACGCGCGCGCGCACAAACACTTGTTGGCACAGTTGCTGACGGCACTGGAGGAAAGAGGGGGATGCAGAAAAGGAAAAAAAAAAAGGATCACCAGCGATCGCCATCCGAGTAGAATTTTCATATATCTGTGCCGAGAACGCGAAGTCAATATCAAAATGTTTGCCTTCCCTTCCTCCCCCTCCCTTTCTGCAAATACAGATCTGTTCTTCCGGCTGGATTCTTCCTTCTTATTTCTCTGATCTTCGTCGGCTGAGAGTTTGTAAAAATTATGCTTCCGAATTCTTATAAAGTTTAATTATTCTCGAAGTTGGAAATTCCCGGAAATTTTAAAGTACGAGAATTATGTTTACTGTAAGTATGTTCTTTCATCTGCAAATTTATCGGAGAGATTTAAAACAAATATTTCATTACAGTCAGTTTTATCCAATTTATTATTTTTCTTATTTCATAAAATGTTTCATTGTTGAATTTTCTAACTGGGGTTATGGTACCGGAATCAAATGGAGTTGACTACTTACAAATGGCTAGCACTTCGTTATGTAATAGAGAATATTTCTAGATAGTTTGTGTGTGCCAAGGTTATGAATATATTTACTTTCCTTTCACAGCTGCTTACGTATACTGAAGACATAGCAGATGCCATAATCCATTACGTTTATGAATGATATGCATATACACGAAGTGAAGTGACAGGTTATATTAATATCCTTAATGCCTTTTTGGATTTAATGTTGTGTTATGCTCGCTCGTTACATGGCCTGTAATTCTCCTCCTATAAATATTCGGATTCTTCAAAGTTTGCTTCGCCAGTTCATGTTTGTGAGTTTTTATATCAGTATTTTAAACTGGGGAATTGTATTTCAGAGGTTAGAGGGCTCGCCTCACCCTCAAAGAAGTCCAGGGTTCAAATCCCAATCAAGCCGGAACCCGAGTTAGGCAGGAACTGTTAAGTCTCATTGTGCCTCTGTTGACCTAAGCAGTGAATTATATATCTGGCAGCTAACTATATTGGGTTGTAACCAAGGTGGAGATCTAGCATCCTTATCCTGGAAGATTTGCTGAAATCCATAAGACTACCTTCACGCTAAGTTAAATACAATATAAATGGAAATACCAAAAAAGCCGCTGAAAACTTTAAAATGCCCTTTCCTCTGCCAAAAGCATCATTCTTCTTCTTTAACTAGAGAAGAGTGATTCCTGATATTACCCGAATATCACAGATTTCAAACGCAAGACTACTCTTTATATAAATATAAAAATGAGAGCCTCGCAAAGACCAAATTCCCTGGTAACTGAGGTTATTATAAAACAAAGTTCCTCAGATTCTAGTTTATGCTCAGATGTAAAACGAGGCAATTGATTCACTATGTCCACTTGACAGAGAGAGAGAGAGAGAGGTTAGTACCGAGTAAATTTTTAATTTTGCATTTAGTATTCCATTCAAATTCCCATGAATGGAGAGAGAGAGAGAGAGAGAGAGATAGATATTCCCGCATTATGGATATTCCCTTTAGAGACAAATACTATCTTTATCAGGTAATTAGCCCTCCATTAACAATCAATAACAGTGACGCCGCGCACATTTAATTGCAAATGTTGTTATTCCTTTTAAACGCTGGTTACATACGTTAAGTACATTAAAAGCTCGATTGTTTGCTCGTCGTGTCATTTGATGTGGTGTTATGGCATTTTAGCCGTGTTTATTCTGGTATAGTGTAAATTATTTACATTAATTAATGATACTGATACACGGAGCATATATTTACTCTCTCTCTCTCTCTCTCTCTCTCTCTCTCTCTCTCTCTCTCTCTCTCTCGGAACAGGAAATATATTAACCCATCTCTCTCTCTCTCTCTCTCTCTCTCTCTCTCTCTCTCTCTCTCTCTCTCTCTCTCTTAGAACGTGCCATAAATATTAGCCGCCCCGCCCCTCGCTCTCTCTCTCTCTCTCTCTCTCTCTCTCTCTCTCTCTCTCTCTCTCTCTCTCTCTCTCTCTCTCTCACTCATTTCCCTAGCAAAACAAAATTACTTGCATCTTTAAATGATAATTCCACTTGAATTATATATATATATATATATATATATATATATATATATATATATATATATATATATATATATATATATATATATATATATAGATATATATATATATATATATATATATATATATATATATATATATATATATATATATATATATATATATATATATATATATATATATATATATATATATATATATATATATATATATATATATATATATATATATATATATATATATATATATATATATAGTGTTTGGGAATGCGGTGAACAAATGGAATCTGTACTTGTTTATTTGTCTTGTAATCGTCAAGTACCAGCACTTAGCTAAGCTTCAGTATCTTTATAGAGGCAAAACTAAGATTAAGCGCATGTTTGTTTGCGCACATGTACTGCGTGCTCGTACATCAGCAAACATACAGTACATATACGGCAAAGCACATACATCGTAAACTTGAAAGAGTATTTAATGTAACGCCCAAGTACCATGCAACAATGCCTTCATTATTTCTTCACCTGATTTCTCCGCTTTCGCTTGCCTACATTCATTCGCTTGAAGGTTCAGATACACAAGCACTTAGCTTTATTTTGCAAGTGCTTCCTTTGAATCACAGACAGGAATTTCACTCTTTGGAAGCCTCATTGTTCGTGAGTAGTCACATCGTTATTTTTTAAATTAACTCTCAAGTTGAAAGCTGCCGTCGTCCAGCCTCAAGCCACCCTCTCTCACCAGTGGACCCTTAATACGTGTGCAGAACTTATGGACAGCACGTAAAGTCTTATCATCAGGACTTGCTATTCTGAAGAAATTTACTAAAAAATTAATAATGCGCTTGAAATTTAACCTCTCGCATGCAAAGTTACAATGACGTCATATCAATTACTGGCAAAATTCTTTAAAAATCTCATTTATCCATCCCATTTTAAAATTTGTTCGGATCGTAAGAACTCTTGTTTGGTAGTATCCGCAGATCTACATAGGGTGTCAATTTATCATGAGAAAATGCAATTTTTTTTAGACAATGCCTCTAGTTCTGCATAAACATACGCCATTAACTTGTTAAAAAAGATTCCCTAGAATGGAATATCCATACGCCAAAAAAATTAAATTAACAGGAACCGTTGAGGAGATATTGCCAGGTTAATGCACATTATGTATACATGTATGCATACAGAATCATTTCACTGAAACGGTTGACCATGGAATTTTATGACAAGTCTTCCATTATCTGAAAGATAATAAAAGACTTCTATACATACACAGAAGATACATACGGTTCAACGAGAAATAATAATGGTTACGTATAATAGTTCCGATTGTTTACAAATCAAAGGAACAACGACTCCGAGGCAGAGGCAGCATCGATCAACTAATAGTCAAAATGAGAAATGAAGCCTATTGCAACTCTGAATGGCTTTTTTTCAATGACGGTGAACCAAGAGTTGTAAAAAAAAATGGAAGGTGACACAAGAAGAAGAGGGAAAAAATAAAAAGAAAGGCTATTAAAAAGTCCAGCTTTACTTTACGGAAGCTCTGTAAAGTTTACGTTACGAACATAAAGGATGGGAAAATGGAATAAAGCCCTTACTATTCATCAGACTGAGGAAAGTTATGGCTATACAAGCAAGAAATTATTAAAGCAAGAGAGGATTTGGTCAAAACGTTTAATCCACTTCAACTGCTCATCTTATTAAAATGGACTTGACACTCAAAAAAAAAAATAAATAAATAAATAAAAATGAAGTTACAAGTCAGTAGTGGAATCAACATGAACATATCAAGTTATATATCATGGCTAAGAGAAAATAGTAAATGATGGTTTACAGTTAAATTTTCCTCTTAACATGAAGAGAAATCAACAGACACCACAGAAGTTTGTCAAGATATGAGGTATCAACAACTTTTACGTAATGGTGATGTAAAAATGGTCTAAATAGGCAACTGATTTTTGATCTGCGAACTCCATATGGAACACCTGGAGAAGAAGAATCTGCTTGCAAGCGATGTAGTGAGGGAAAATGTGAGGACATGTAGCAAAACATTTCTCAAGTGTTGCATAGTAAAAATTTCATTAGATTATTATAAAAATTATTCTACCAGACGACTGCGCTGATTTTCAGCTCACAAAGCTGGCCCGAAGGATTTGTTTTTATTTATTTTTTTATATCTTGTCAACTGAATTAAAATTTTTAAAAAATTTTATAACCGATTTAATTTAAGTAGATGAAATTCCTGACAAAATTTCAATGATGGATTTATTTCCCAAACTTGATGTTCGCTGTTAATTATACTTTGGAACATTCACACATCAAATGTTTAATTGTTATCATTACTTTACACTCGGAGTATTCAGGAACAGGGCCATGTGGATTATTCATTAAGTGGCCGAGTGTTAAGACGAGAATGGCCTATTCAGAGAAGTGTCCGAATTACTTGTGTATGTCTCTTTTTTTGTTATGATGAAATCCATTTTCCAACTCTTGGTTTTACTTGTTTCAATTATTACTTTCAGGTTCTTCATTCCATATATTTTGCCATTTTTTATAATACTTATCTTTATGTGTTATATATAATCATAAATATGGCTATTTAAATTTGATCTTGTCATATGGGCTGCTTTACCAGCCTCTTCGTTTCCTTTGATCCTTATATGGGCAGGGATCCAACATACTTCTATAGTTTTCACATTATTATATAACTTATGGAGTAATAACTTACTTTGTTGTACAATATTGTTTTTTTTTTTTTTTTGGTTTGTAACTTTGAATAGCTTCTATAGCGCTTCTCGAGTCACTAAAAAAGCACAAAATTGAATGATGGTTCTTTAATTAACTCTATTGCTGATGCAATTGCACGCAACTCTGCTATGAATACTGAGGCATTATCAGGTAGAGAGAATTGATACGTTTTGTCTTGGGATACTGCAGCATATCCCACTCCGTATTGTGATTTAGATCTGTATGTGTATGTTGCGTAATGTGGACCTTTCCGTTTTATATGTTCTATGGTGAGCAACTTTTTAATAAATATTTTAAGTGTGCGCAAATTCTCATTCTGTTCATATTTATATGCAGTAACTCAACAATATTGTAGCTGTAACAGAGAAAGGAGGTGAATGACTGTTTATAAATACATCTCTTAATTCAAATCACTTTTTGTTGGTGAATTACTTGTCTGAATTCTCAGGGCACTTTTCATTGTTATTAATTCGTCTATGGGGAGACAGTGGTAGTTACATTCAACTTGTAGAGATGAGGTTGGTTGTTTTATACCTTAGTTTATCCAGACCACTCAAGCTGATTAACAGCTCTCCTAGGGCTGGCCCGAAGGATTAGACTTATTTTACGTGGCTAAGAACCAACTGGCTACCTGGCAGGACCTACAGCTTATTTGGAATTCACATTATACCGAGAAATTTTTTCTATCACTAGAAATAAATTCCTCTAATTCTTCATTGGCCGGCCGGAGAATCGAACGCAGGCCCAGCAAAGTGCTAGCCGAGAACGATATCGACCCGTCCAACGAGTTGGTGATGATCTAAAGCCGCCTGAACATATTCTAAGACCTTCGTTGTGAACTGAATCCAACGCTTTCAGCGTTGCGTCTGATGCTGAGCCATATACTTCGCTTCCATAATCAATGACAGACAACACCGTTGCTTTATACAGCATAGGAAGGGTATGTCTACCGGCTCCCCAAGTAGTGTTGGATAGTTTTTTTTTTTTTTAATTCAAAGCTCTTTTACACTTTGATTTCATGTATGCTATGTGGGCTTTTCAATTTACGCGAGTATCAAATACTAATCCCAAAAATTTTGCTGTCTGGACAATTGGTATACTGTGATTTCTGATTTTTAAGTCTATTTCTTCCCCTTTTTTCACATTTTATTTTTTATAAAAATTACTGCTTGAGTTTTGTCTATTGAAAGTTTAAAGCCTCCAGATGAGGCCCATTCATCTATTTTTATTATGGTTTTATTAATGATTCGTTCTGCATGTTTTATGCGAGATGCTGAATAATATATGGCAAAGTCATTCATATATAGGTTACTTTTAAGTCCAATAGGTAGATTATCACTGATATTTATTGAGAAACATTTTCAAGTGGAAATGTTTTCGACAAAACATCAATTCTCACTTGAAAAGTGCGATTTGTCAAAATTTTGGATAAATTTAGGTAAATGTCCACGGATGCTATTTTTATATAACGTTTTTAATATTGCATACCTCCATATGGTATCATATGCCTTTTCAATACAAAAAAAAAAAAAGACAGCTACAGTAGTAATATGTTTTCATTCAAATCCTCTACGTATGTGGTCTTCTAAGTTAGATAGAGAAATGCAGATCTATCACATTGTGACCCAAACAGAGTGGGAGTCAGAATTTTATTTTCTCGAATGTGCCACGTTAGTCGAGCATTTACCATTTTCTCTAGTGATCTGCATAGGCAACATGTTAAAGAAATTGGTCTCTATTTATTTACATTACTGGGATCCTTTCCAGGTTTGGGGATAGAAATTATCATAGCATTTCGCCATTTATCAGGAAATAAATTTCTAATCCATAAATGATTATAAAACTCTAAAAGGTATGACTGCCAAAGGTGCTAAGTGGCAGATCATTTCAAAACAAACATTGTCACCTCCAGGAGCAGATTTATTGCTATTCAAGAGAGCATACTCCAACTCTTCCATATTAATTTTTTTTATAATATATATCTTCTATTGTTTAAAAATTTACTTTTATTAATTCTATAATATTTTTCTTTTCACGGAAGTATTCATCTGAATTTTTATCACATCTTACATTTGCTAAGTTATTTCTTTCGGATCAAGTATTCTTTTCCCATCTTTTGATACGGAATGTCTAGGTGGTTTAACATGGGTACCATTTATTTTCCTAAATTTTTCCCAAATATTTTTGTATGGTATTATTATTAGAGAGATCTGACACATATTTCCTCCATGAAATTATTCTTCTTTGAATTACTTCTTTTTTTAAATTTTGCTGATATTTTGTTGTATAGAGGTTTTAATGTATCAATTTCTAGTAAGAATATAGTCAAACTTTGTAAATTTCCTTTTAGTATCGGTAACCTTTTATTCACTTTATTGAATTTTTTATTTGAATTATCTAATTGTCTCCCAATATGGTGCTTCATTTTTATTAATTCTGTTAGCTTATCAGACCACCGTGCAACTTTGTTTCGTTGGATGAGATTTTGATTTTGGTATTGCTTTATCAGCAGCATTTTTAATGAAATCAACAAGAAATTTATTAGTTTCATTGTGGTCTTTTATATACTCAAATGGTGGGATATTCCGAGTGTGCATTTCATGTCGGTCCCAATCTGCTTTATAAATGTTATAATGAGTGACATGCTTGGCAGGATTATTTTGTACTAATGAAATTAATATTGGGAAATGATCACTGGTGTGCAAGTCATCAACTGTATTCAATTCCCGCGGCCGGCATGAAGAGTTAGAGGAATTTCTTTCTGGTGATAGAAATTCAGTTAAGTGGTTCGGATTCCACAATAAGCTGTAGGTTCCATGCTGTAACCAATTGGTTCTTAGCCACGTAAAAAAAGTATTTAATCAGCTCAGTGGTTCTTAATGTGTAAAACATCATTTAACTTATTCCAATCTAATAGTATACTATACTTTGAATTTGCTGATTTTGTCATAATTCATACATCACATGTCATTTGAATCCATGAATTCTTCTATTTTACTTCCTGCTCTAATTGGGTTTGAGCATCTATAGTCCCATATTGGGTTGTGAGCATTAAATTCACCTACTATTATGTAGGTTCTTTGGGCACTGTTAATTAAGTCTAAAGTTATCAATGTTGTAACTTCTATTAGGGTGGTTGTATAAATTATAAATTAAATAATTATAATTTTTATTCAGATTTTAATACCTGATATTTGCAAATCACTAATGTTTACAAGTACTTTGTCACAACATATTTTGTTATGTACATATATGGCTGTACCTAAATTTCCTTCTTCCTCTCTAGATGATGTAGGTGATTTACTTATGGTAAGGTGTTTTTACCTATTGTAAACATAATACACAGTTTAAGTAATCACTGTATTTCTCGTAGATGTAATCTGGTCTGCAGACCATTTACGTTCCACTGTATAGTATAGTTATTAAAAATATTATTTTAAAGCGATCGAGGTTTACTTTCTTTTTTTGTATTTTCAACTTGGATTTTTTCTAATAATTTACCCGCCACATTTATTTGTTTTTCTTTGTAATACATAAGTGTTCAGAGCGCAAACTTTTTCATGGGTGTTCAAATCAGTGGTTTCTTTTTTTAATATTTCATGAAATTTCTTATAATGTTTGTTAAACTATCTTTCGTTATGCTTTTGTTATTATTGCACAATTCAAGGAAGCATTCATTACTTACACATGTGTTATCATGTATACTTCTGGTTTAATTTGCTCTTTGTTGTACCAATTATTTTATTGGTGATGGAGTAATCTCTTCCAGCTTGACACAATCATTCTTATTTTGGATATTTGCTTCCATTGGTTTCACTATTATTTGAGGAGATAGAGGTAATTTCTTGGCTTGTTTTTGTTTGAGCTCTTTCTTCATATCTTTTGCCTTTGGTTTAACTGAAGCTCCCCTAATAATATTGGTTTCTTCGTTTTGGGTGGTGTTCTCTCCATAGGTCTCTTTTCTCTTTAATTTCCAGTCCATCACGACTTTCCTCTGTTACTTCTGTAACAGTATCTCCGTGTGCCCATATCTGCATTAATATTTCAAATGCATTTGAAAATATTATCCACATCATTTCCACCTTTTTTTTGATTCCTTACCATTTTAGTTTCTTTAAAGTTTATTTATTTCTTCGGATTTCTTTTCCTGCTCTGTGTTACCTCTATCTGTATGCATTTTCGTTTCATTATTGGTTTCTGAGCTGGATCTTGAATTCCCCTCACTTTCAATTCCAATTTAGACTCGTATAGACATCCCTGCTCTTTTTTGTAATATATTCAACTTCGTATTGTATATATATTACATGCATTCTTTGGAGCTTGCATGATGATCTTTTCCACAGTTTATACACTTTGGTTCACTGCACTTCCATTCTGTGGCATGTTCGTCAGATCCACAATACGCACGTATAGGTTCATTTCGGCAATATTTCTTCGTATAACCATATTTACTGCAATTTTGACACTGTAGTGGCTTTGGGATATGTGGTCTTATTTCTCTGTTTTGGCCCAAAATTTTTATTTTCTGAGGTAGATCCTGACCTTCAAATTTTATTTTTGCGATTTTTAGTATTTGTCTATTGTTTTGTTTACTCTGGGCTTTGAGATATCTCTTTTTAAGAGAGTGTAACAGCATACCCTTTTCGATTGGTTCGATGCTGCTTTCAGGGAGCACAATGGTACCCTGAATGCTGTTCATAATGTCGCCTTTCTTTTTCACTTATATATTATCAATACTTTTTATAGACAAATAGTCTTCAGCCTGGCTTTTGTTGTAGCTTCTATACGACACGTCTTTTCTTTTATTTGTCTGAACGACATTTCTGTCGTTGAATGTCTGTTAAATATATAATTTCTAACTTTAAGGCTGAAATGTTTTGTTCTGCTTCCAAGGTTAGAACCTCGACCAACTTCCACTCCCAAAGAGGGTGTCGAAGTGAGTCAAGGTTGGGTCATGACGATATCTACCTCTTTTGGATTTGTTATGCGGTATGAAGGTTCAAATACCACTTTGATCTTCATAAACTGAGTTCTCCGGTGAATAGTCCATTGTACTGCCAGAGGTCGTAGGAAGGTTTAAATATGTCGTCGAATAACGAATAATATAAATTTCGTCCAGGATGAGGTCCCTCTCACCAGGGAGGCCCAACGGGGGGGAGGAGCAATAATGTCACCTAATGGTAACTGCTCTGGGATCCTCACCTGGATATACACCATACTCTCAGTCAGTCCGGTTTAACGTAAAAAGTTCCCCTCGCTCGACCACGTCGGGTACTCTAGTCGGGTACTCTAGTCCCACGGGTGAAGCGGCACGCCAACTACCTCCATCCTCCTTCCAAGCTACAGGAGCAGTGATTCCCGTTATTCAATACCATGCAAAGGTCGTCAACGAAAGAGGAAGAAGGGAAGGGGAAAATTTCTAGGAGGAGGAGGAGTAAGAGAGTTATAAGGTCCCAATGTTCTGTTGAACCCACAGCAGAGAGAGTAGGCAAAAGAGCATACACTCCCTGCAGAGGATCCTTAAGTCCCCCACCTCATCAAGGCTTTGGGATCAGGGGGAATTTCATTAGAAACAGTACCAGCGAAACTAACTACATACCCATAGAGCTACCCAGAGCAGTAATTATTCAAGGCCTGCATAAACCCCAAATCATCAGGGTTTATCGGTTAATGTCCTCACCATGGCTTAGTTTTCAAACCTGAATTGCCATTAACCACCCCCAAAACTTCCAGACCTTTGACTCCACCACCGATAACCCTGATCTGTCGCCATGCCTGTATTACCACGGACTCTCCTTTGACTTTATAAACTTAAGGTCCTAACCTATTCTTTGTACGGAGACAGTCCTCCAGATTCTGGTTGCATCCAAAGGCGCTGGTAAACCAAGGAAGATATCAAGGATCTTAAGACTCATCCATTTGACACTGTGGGAGCTTTGGGGAAACTAATAAACCAGACACTGGATCCGAAGTCTTACGGCGGAGTAAGTGACTATGGTCATTTTGACGCTACGTTGTAATATCAGACACAAACAGTCTTGGAAAACAAAATTTTTAACGGCACTTCTGCCTCTGGTCAATCAGAGCAAACATCAGCCATAAATTTGAGATCTAAGGATGATCAAGTCCCTGATTCTTTCCTAAATAAGAAGAGGGGTTTGGACTGGTCAACGAGCAACCACGTCATTTGTTCAAAGGAACGTTTACGAACAAAGTACATGTATTGGATTGTACCTCGCCTCATTTCTATCTGAAACACCAACACTATTTTTTGCTATTCAAAAATAACTGGCTTCAAATTAGTCTTAAAATACAGCCCTACGAAACTATTCATGTTATTTCTGCTGTGATTTTTATCACCTCAACGTTGCAACGATGTGCATTTGCAACAATTTTAACAGCCAATCAAATTTATTAACTATTATCCCCAACAGTTTTGCATTCTCGACAATATTATACCAACTGAAAACAACAAACATCCATAATTTAGTTAAAAGATGAAATTATTTACATTTCTCAAAGTTCCAGTTGATAATGAAACCAAACACAATCTGGAACAAACAAAAATGGAAACCCACGAAACCCAATGAGAAGGAGAGAAGCGTTCACATTCACGAGTGATCTACAAAAGAGCAGCGAATGGAAAATTGAAAGACCTTCGGCAAATACCAATCACGGCCATGTTTTCTCCATTGCGATTAAATGGGGCTCGACAAAACTCCAGAGCAAACCTCATGGAATATTTCAGCGATTTCCTCTCCACATCGGAATACAAATCAAAACAGGCTCTTCTCACTCAATTCTTAAACAATTGCCTTCCCGCCTCCTTCACCGCACCCATGAAAAATGGAGAAGGTCCTCGAGGCCTCAAGTAATGACGTCGAAAGGTACATGACATATTATGAATGAGACGAAGAAACATTTATACTACTTCGCCCCCATCCAACCCCTCCCCATAACCCCTCCAAAATTCCCACCTCATCGCGACCTCAAAACGGGGAGAGACGATGAAGATTATCTGGATGATGCTTTATTTGCATGGATACGTGCGCCTGCACCTATCTGCAGCTTCTTCATGTTTATAAGTATATTGACAAACTTTTGAAGTTTTCTAATAAACTCACTGTAAAATCTTACATGCCTATAAAGATAAGTGTGAGTAGTGACAAATATATATTTGGCTCTTAGTAACCACTAGACTCTGTCAATAGCCTTCACACATGGTCATCCTTATCTACAAAATATAAGACTGCAAACCTGCTTCCATTGCGGACCTTCAAAATTCCACCGCCATGCAGACTGTATATACTCAAAACCAGATCTACTTTCCCACTTGCAGTCTATCACCTCATAAATATTGGACTGACATATTAAACACTTTTTGATAACAAAGATTTTGTTAACTAGCATTCAATTTCATCAGTATATGAGATTAAATAGTATTTAAAACCCATAAAGTTGCATATATATATATAGCTCTTATATATATATATGTTCTTGTTGTGTGGGGGTAAAGATCATATATATATAGGCATATATACATATAAAGTATATATAATATTTCATATATATATATTTGAATAAATTGAATATTTTATAGCACCACAATGTTTTTATATAAAATATATATTTTAATATTTTTTTTCATTTTGAATTATAGACAATAATGAAATATATTATATATATATAAATTTATCTAATATGCTGGATATATCATACCAAGAGAATTTCACGTAACTCTCACCTGTAGTGTGTCACCTTCACTTTGGTGGTTGTTTATCCTATTAAATGAACAGTTATATATACCCTTCCAGCAACATTTGATATAATACACAAATCAGATAGGGAATGATAGAATCAATATTAGTGTGATATGGAAAGAACTGAATATAAATATATATAAATGGGTATAATAGTTGGAAAAAATATATATGACTATTTATCAAACATCAACCGTGATTCATTTACAATCAGGAGAAAGCTACAAACGAATCCTTTAATATCCAAACAGGCTGTCGCCTGGAAATAATATATTTTAAGAACACTGCACTTCTCGGATCTATCTTTATGCGTTTATTATCAATTAAAAATTTCCAGCTTAGCATATGGTCGTTGCGTCATTTTCATTTTTTAGTCCTGAGTAATTTTTCCTTTTGTTTACCTTTAGCGGGACACTTGAACTTATTATCAACTTAAAAAATTCCCTTCGGTAACATATTTGAATAATATATTAAAGCTACTAGGTAAGCGAAATGATATAAAATAAATTTTGTAGATTTCTTGATTATATAATATATATATATATATATAATAATATATATATATATATATAATATATATATATAATTAGTGTTTGCTTTTGTGAAAATAGGTTTAGCTGAGATGAAAACTGCTCCTGTTCTTATCAATGTAGTTAAGTGATTGCTCTCGTCTTTTGGGAAATGCTAGAAAGCTAGCAGTTAATACCTTGTTTCAAAAGCCCTTATTAATGAAGCTTGCAAGAAAATTGGGACAGAGCAACCCACTGTGGAGGACTACTTTTTTTATATTTCTCATTACTCCAGAAATACAGAAAACCTGAAACGAGATACAAAACCGCTTCATTTTGAAGCAAAGTGACAACCTGATTCTCATTCAGTAAAAACATTTAACATTACATTCTCATCCTCAGCTAGACCAGTCTCCAATTATTCCATGAACTATTCTCTGTATTTCATGGTAAAAAATGATTCGATCTTACAGACACTTGAAACAGTATGTTTGCCTACATATATTACTTAAAAATAACATTTGAACATTTTCTAAGAGCTTTAAAATATCAATTAATTTCTCTCTCTCTCTCTCTCTCTCTCTCAACAAACGTATAAGATTTTAATTTAGTTCTCTGTACAGGGAATAAAGGCCAACTGGAGTTGTAGTGAAGGGAGAGTGGTGGAGTGTTTGCAGCGACTCGGACCGCGGAGGTTCTCAAGGGTCTGACCATTGGCCCTTGGAAAAACCTTTCGGGAAACTAGGAACTAGGAAACAGACACGAGGAATTCAAGGTCAGTGCTGCCTCCGTCAACAGCATTTTTTCTTTGAAAAAAAAAAAGCATTTGGGGACCTCCATTGAAACAATTTTGGGTTATTTTCCTCGCGGTCTTCCCAACATGAATTGAGATTGTCAGGTGCTTTCTCCAGCACTATTATCAGGAAACAGTTGTATGTACTGAAGAGCCTTAAAAATTATCTGTCCTTCTAGATTAGCAGCATTTTGCATATCTTAGAGACGCTACGGTTTTGTTGAAATAATTTAGCATTTTGGTTAATGCTTTCTTTGATTGAAATAGCAACAAGACAAGCCTCAACGATCTTCCTATGAAACAGTGGGTACCTCCCTCAACATTTTTGTACCATCTCAACGGTCTTTCCAAGAAACGCTGTGTTTGCCTATAGCCTCCAGAAATACAGAAAGATTAGCCTCTCATTTGACTTGGTTCAGCTGAAACTGAAATTAATCATAAATAAGTTAGATATTTAATTAAACTTTTAAATGGTAATAGCTGTGATAAGCTGCGTTTGCAATGTAACGGATTAGTTAATGCTGACATTCGGTTTTTATTATTTCTCACCTAAATAAAAATAATAAAATTCTCCCTTGAATGTTTGTCCTAGGACCTCCTGACGATTTTCCTTGCTTGGTAGTTTAGGTCGAGTACCTGCATATCTGAACGTCGTAGGGCGTTTCCGTTTCCTTCATAGTTTGCCTTTTATCCCAGAAACATAGGCAATCTCAGACCGATACTAATTTCAGGATCGTATGAGGACATTTGAAACGTAAAATCCTTCGCGAAAACAAGCACTTGAATGGCAGCTGTCCTTAAATAAACAAACACACGTCAATCACCAAGAAGCGGAGGATAACTAGCCTGAGTTTACGGTCATCCCAAGTGGCAGAAGAAATAAGCTTTCCATATGTTTTTCATGTTAGTTGCTAAAATCAATTTCAGTAGTTTTGCTCATTGGTTCATACTGTAATATCAGCCAAACACTCATGTTCCTCAGGCAAAAGGTTGGAGCTTATTTAATAGGTTTTTTACCTCCTACACCCATTTTCTTTTCATACATTATCTCCCACCCATTTTCCTTGGAGTCAGCAATCAGGTACCAAAATACTAATTACAGTGCCAAAAATAATAATAAAAAAGTTTCGTATTTCACATTTTACATACTAATTAGAGTGCCAAAAACAACAGTAAAAAAGTTTCGTATTTCACATTTTACACTGAGAAGCGATAAATAAAAATTACAATTCTGGGTAAATAATACGACAAAGTAAAGTAGCAACAAGCGAACTCTTTTGTTTGAAGGACAAAGAATCTGCCATCATCGTAAAATATTCAGACCGGAAATGAATTTATAAAACCCACTCGTCTACAGCAAATATTGATGCAACCTCATTATTAGGATTTGCGCCTAATTCGTCCCGAATTAAGCAGTTATTTTATTTTATGACAATAGCGTAAGATTCTCTTCGTTCGCAATACGCATAAATTCCCATTAACCTGAACCACACACTTCAAAAGCATAATTTGTTCTAACAGAAAATCATAAAGCCATGGAAGAGGAAAAGAAAACATGAGAGAAAAATAGTTTAGTGTAAAATAAAAGGAAAAGAAATACTAGAATAAATGATAATCAGGATGGCTTCACGGCTTCACTTCCATTTTACTTTTTGCAGAAGAAGTCTTCTTCTGCAATCCCAGTCTCTTACAATTACATTGTTACAATGGCTCATGATATTCATAAGAATATCCACAAAATAAAAATAAATGATACTCTCTCTCTCTCTCTCTCTCTCTTCCTCTCTCTGTCAGTATATCAATATCACTCTCGATTGCTTTAGAAACCAACCACTATTTGCCCCTGGAATTAGTTTTAAAAAATTCTTGTTCATATAAAATTTCCTTTCCCGTCATCATTCCCAAGTTATTACGAACTAATTCTTGACTTTGTCAATAATCTTACACGACTGCCTTTTATAAATGAACGATATCTCAGTCTCTCGTTCCTACGTCTTTACATGAACACAGGATTTAATAGATTATTTTTATAATTATATATTATATATATATATATATATATATATATATATATATATATATATATATAAATATATATATATATATATATATATATATATATATATATATATATAAATATATATATATATATATATATTATATATATATATATATATATATATATATATATATATATATATATATATATAATATATATATATATATATATATATATATATATAATATATATATATATAATATATATACATATAATTATATATATATAATATAATATATATATATATATGTATTATCATATATGGTATATATATAACATATATATACATAGAATGTGTGTCCATGGCATCTGACTAAAGTATGCTGTTAATGTATGTGAAAATTTCTGTTTTTTATTTTTACACAAAAAAATGTGGAGAACACACATGCACATAGAACCATATATATAAGGTAATTCTAAGTACATTTGCATACAGTTCCCATATGCATAGATATTAAAAATACATAAATGCACACACAATCCTAACAGAGGCAAAAACATCGCCTATTTCAGCTGGCTAGTGGCGGGACAAATACCTTCCGTGTGTCTATTTGTGTAAAAATGAAAATCATTCGCGAGGCCCAAAACTAAACACGGAGTCACTAATAAAAGTCCGTTTATTAGGTTCTCTAATAGCCGAGCACACAGTGGGCCAATGGAAACCAGAATATAAAAATGCCCTGGAATAAATCGTCTTTTTATGGCCACGCAGTCAAATAATCGAAGCAAGTTAAACTGCGTTTTGCGCCACGCTTCGATTGACTCATGAGATTATAACTGCATTTGTGATGAGGCCGAATTAAATATTTCATTCCCGCCGACTCTGGGCCCCCGGGGGGCCAGTAAGACAAAGAGAGCGTAGTACAAAGGAATATTAATTAACATTTTTCCCCCGTATTTGTCTGCTAGCTTACCAGATGTAGATAATGAACCCAAGGTCAATAATAACTCTCATTGGGAACGCGGCATTCTGGAACTCACTTCAGTATGGTTTGTACATTTGCACTTGGAATTAGTTGACGGCAGGTTTACCGGGGAGGCGGGAGGGGACTGGGATGCAGGAGGGGGAAGGAGGGGGGGGGGGGGGAAGGGTGTGTATTAGGGTTTCTTATTGCTCATACTTAACGAAACATCTAACAATTCCTTCTATTTAGACGCCAAAAAAGGAAGAGCGGGATGATGATGAAGACGTGGTACTGTATACCATCATCTCGGGCTCTATAGCATCTCGTAGTTACTTGGCTTCAAGTAATTTCCTCGCAAGTTTCCAAGTGATGCTACTATGATGTGTACTATGCTATGACAGTTTGTTCCTGCATAACTAAGAGTGGTAAGTAAACTTGTTATTCAGTCAAACAATTACGAATACTTAATCAGAAAAACTGAATGTCTCCTAGATTTTATAGTCCGCCCGTACAAGGGGGAGCCAGCGACGGCGAAAGGCCAGTTTAATAATAATAATAATAATAATAATAATAATAATAATAATAATAATAAAAAACATTATCTGGAAGTGCATGAAGACGAACGTTAAGTAGTTAAAAAAAATTTAATTTTGAATAAAAATTTGCATTTTCCCCTGGTAAACAAACTACAGCCTATTTTTATTAAAGTACTTTTCGGCGCGAGCTATAACAAGGCCATGGTTTGTATTCCTGTAAGAACAAATTAAAATAAAACCTACTAAAGACAACTGACGTCATCATAAGGAAGCATTCAATGCTTCTACCAACAGGACGAAAAAGGTAGAACGAACAGCGAGTAAAAAAATGACAGTACTATTTGAGGATCATGAAGTCTGAGAGAGCGTCATGGAATCACCGATTAGGGTTTGTCCTGTTGATCAAGGGCTGGTGCGGGTGCGGGTGCGGGTGCGTGTGCGTGTGCGTGCGCGCGCGCGAGCGTGAGCGCGGATGACAAAAATGGGATTGCTTTCAATACATAGGAGGATGATATTTCGTAGTAAATTAAAACATTATTGAGCCTCTTAGCCAAAGAAGGACAGTATGGCAATGGGAAGATTTTAAAACAGATACTTATTCTTGTAAGAATTTAAGATTTAGATATTAAATTAAAAACCGCCTCTAAAATATTTATGTAAATAAACCTATGAACAAAAAGATGTTTTGGCATTCGTAATTTTGTCATTAGGTTATGTCATACAACTACAATGGACATGGCATACATAAGGTGCTCATATGTATTCCACGTCCTCATTCACACTTAAGTAATAAACATGGAGTTTTGTTGTCTAACAAAGTGTAACATGGTCTTCCTTAATTTTTTTTTTTTTTTAATTTCTGTGTCAGTATAATCAATTCCTACTTTAGCTTCACAAGCAACGAATGTTATTCTTGCGAATTTTTCTAAGAATATACAAAAAGAACTATTTTCCCGATTTTTCTTAAATGTTGTTATTCGAGGCCATCAAGTTTTTAAGCAAATTTAAAATATCCAGTTAATCGAAATGTTGATTGATGCATTGTCTAATTTGAGTACATCTGAGCTGTAAGGAAGGTCATCGACGCTAACTTTCGTACGTCATTAACTGAAATGTGACCCTAAAGACGGCCTTTCCAGTGAACTTTCCTTATGGATGTCCATATGTTCATACAGCCTCATGTCGTTCAGTTTTACCTTTTGAGATTCATGCGGGAAAAAATGGAGCGGAAATCCTTTTTATTCGTACTCTTGAAACTTCTAAAGCAAACTGAGGCCGTGAATGCGTGATCAGAATAGGTAATAAGTATGTATACATGTGTGTATATATGTATGTATATGTATGTGTATGTATATTTATATATATATATATATATATCTTATATATATATATAGATGTATATATATATATATATATATATATATATATATATATATATATGTATATATATATATATATATATATATATATATATATATATATATATATATATATATATATATATATATATATATATATATATATATATATATATGAATATAATAAGGCCCATAAAACACTATTTAAACGTTGAAACCATATATTTTGGGCACTTGCTTCTGTGCCCTGTTCACTGGTAGAATATGGACAGGTGGAAAGTTACAATGGTATATATACAAAAACAAAGGTGTGGCCTTAGGCCTCCGATGGTATGGAGGTGGCGTTTCTTAGGAGGAGGAGAATGACCAAATTCCTAGTGGTTTTTGGCCTCATTAGCTCCCGTTTGGCGATGGATCTGGCGGTCGCGTTTCTTGCGTCATCTTCTTCAGGAGGGGTTTGAGGATGACCCAAGAAACGCTGTAGTAGTATTACAGGAAAAGACATTCATATATATATATATATATATATATATATATATATATATATATATATATATATATATATAGAGAGAGAGAGAGAGAGAGAGAGAGAGAGAGAGAGAGAGAGAGAGAGAGAGAGAGAGAGAGAATCACATTACCACAGGTGAAAAATAAGAGACGGGGTGTAAGTCCTACCGGTTTCGACTTTATTTCTTAGCCATTGACGAAGGACTGATACAGAGTATTAGAGTATTAGAAGTAACAAATATATATACTACAGGAAGAGTACTGACGAACATACACAACCGTTAGAGACTACATATCCACCCACAGGCCGGTGTCAAGGTAGGAGTGGCCTTCAAAACTCATTTGGCTAAAAATCACAATATACTCTCAGGGGACAATACTGATAAACATACCGACCACAGGCTACATCAGATCCACTCCTGACAGGTGTCAGGGAGGCGGGGTCTGAAAACTCATTAGCACTGCTGCCCCCGTACTGTGTTTACAAATATGATAATCTTATTTCCATACATCTCTACTTCCTACCTTAAAAATTAAACAATTTATAAATTTCTTTTGATATTAAAGGATCAAGTTTATACATCCCTTGACTGATATTCATGTAATGGCTGTAACTTTCTTTTATAAAGCTAGATTCAATTTCCAGTGCATGATCGTTCTCAATAACACGTACAAAAATTCCACTGTTCACCTGTGCATATCTCACACATTTTTTATGCTGTTCTATTCTCTTTTCCAGTGCTTTACCCGTTTTACCAAAATGAAAGTTGTCACAAGACTTACATGGAATTTTATATACACACCCTTTAGTATTGTCGGGGGAGTTCTTGATAAGTACATGTTTCATTGTGTTATTGTTCTTAAATGCGACATTAACACCAACATTCTTAAAAGGATGGGGGATAACTTTCATATTATTATTATAAGGCAGTACAAGCAAATGTTTTGTGTTGTAAGGTTCTTTTTGGTTTTGATACATAGTCTTTTTTGCCGCTTCTAGTGCTCCGTTTAATACACTGTCAGGATATTTCAATTTCTTGCCTTTATTCCTAATCTTATCTATTTTCTCATCAATATATTCAGGGCTACATACACGTAATGCTCTTATTTTTCACCTGCGGTAATGTGTGATAAATGAGTTACGTACAAAAGTGATTATAATCATATATATATATATATATATATATATATATATATATATATATATATATATATATATATATATATATATATATATATATATATACATTTAAATTATATATATCTATATATATAAT
>NC_089747.1:33742542-33755042 GCF_040412425.1 Macrobrachium rosenbergii
TTTAGACTTGTATGGCCCAGTGGATAACGGGATTGCTTTCCACCTGACAGACCTGGGTTCGATCCTCGACGTGAGTCAGAAATTTATTTCTGTTCCACACGTGATTGTGTGTTGATGATTTCTATCTTATTCACTCAGAAGGGATAATTGAATGAAATGTTGTCTATTGGGTCATTGCTGAGTCGGGAAGTTGGGGAAACTCGCTGGTATGCAAGCAGTTAGCTTGCCCAGGTAATTCTTGATGGTGCAGTTGCTCTCAGGTTCCAACTTCTTTTAGACTTGTATGGCCCAGTGGATACACAGACCTTGCTTTCCACCTGAGACCTGGGTTCGATCCCGACGTGAGTCAGAAATTTATTTCTGTTCCACACGTGATTGTGTGTTGATGATTTCTATCTTATTCACTCAGAAGGGATAATTCGAATGAAATGTTGTCTATTGGGTCATTGCTGAGTCGGGAAGTTGGGAAAACTCGCTGGTATGCAAGCAGTTAGCTTGCCCAGGTAATTCCTTGGGTGCAGTTGCTCTCAGGTTCCAACTTCAGACTGTATGGCCCAGTGGATAACGCCCTTGCTTTCCACCTGAGAGACTGGGTTCGATCCCGACGTGAGTCAGAAATTTTTTTCTGTTCCACACGTGATTGTGTGTTGATGATTTCTATCTTATTCACTCAGAAGGGATAATTCGAATGAAATGTTGTCTATTGGGTCAGATGAGTCGGGAAGTTGGGGAAAACTGGCTGGTATGCAAGCAGTTAGCTTGCCCAGGTAATTCCTTGGGTGCAGTTGCTCTCAGGTTCCAACTTCTTTTAGACTTGTATGGCCCAGTGGATAACGCCCTTGCTTTCCACCTGAGAGACCTGGGTTCGATCCCGACGTGAGTCAGAAATTTATTTCTGTTCCACACGTGATTGTGTGTTGATGATTTCTATATATATGTATATATATATATATATATATATATATATATATATATATATATATATATATATAGATAGATAGATGAGAGAGAGAGAGAGAGAGAGAGAGAGAGAGAATATCTGCCTTTTAAAAATTTGAGCTTTTCCTTCTAGTGAAGAACTACACCTTAATAACTAAGCAGTTTGTCTAATAATCAGCCATCTTGCATAGTCCTCTGCACTCTCCCGATCCCTCGAGTGAACTGGGCGTTGTTGGTTCAGGGTAATTGTTAATTAATCCTATCTTGTCAGAAATTCTCCGGCATGTTGTGACGATCCGAACGTCTTAAACAAGTCCCTTGATCTTCTTCAGTCGTCTTTGTGTCTATTGATCGGATTTAATTGGATTAGCCAAATCCTATTAACACAAGAATCCTTGCTACCTGCAGAAAACGCTGAGTCTGGTCTCAGATCGTGTTTCAAGGAGGACTGTTGTTCTTGGAACATATGCTCTGAGTGTTATTTCCATATTCTTTCGTTTGTATATTTTTCATTGTTAGATCATCATTATCCCATTCAATACCATGCAAAAGGCCTCAAAGAAATGATTCCAGTAATATTTTTCCTGTGATTTTCACTTCAACAAATCTCTACTTATCTCCAGCCTCCCATCTCTTAGTTCTCATCCAGTAGGTCTGGAAGCCATTTCCGTCTCCCGTTCATCATTATCTCATATGCGAATGGAACATCCGTTATCACCCTTAAGGTAACATTTCTATCTATATCCTGCCATCTGACTCCTAGAGCTTTTCTCAAATCAATAAAATCTTTTATATACAGTTTTACTGTCATACCACTATTCATGTCCGTATAGCAATCTGGGAGTACTAGACATTTTTAATATTCTTGCTTTCGTTTGTAACATCAGCCTAGCTGATTTCCAGATCTTATCCAGCCTGCCTTCTTTAGTCTTTCACTAAATTTAAGCTCAAGAAACCTGAACTAGAGGCTGTTTCTAAACGATTCAAAGATTCATCCTCATTAACCCTTCCCCCATCTAGTGCTATTTCTTCCCTTTGTTCTCATTACTCCCGTTTGTCTCTAAATATATGTTGTTGTTCTTAAAGCTAGCATTGTACATCTTCTGGTATTTTGCTGATCAAGACTTTTATTGTTACTTCACTCTAAACCTGACCTTCTCTCTAACCAATCTTCTTCATTATCAAGGTCCCTTGCTTTGGACTTTCTTCATTATAACACCCATGAGAAGTGAAAACCGCAAGTGACATAACAGTACTCTTCATCATCCAAATATTTATTGCAATTTAATCCATAAAGAACCATGATTTAACTCTGCATCTACTTCGTTCATGGATAATTTCAATTAGCTTTACATTACATGAATACCATAGTGATACGCAACATTCAATGACAATGACTTGTGGACGTTATCAAATGCCTCCTCGATAATCAATAAAACTCATCAGAAGGAACATGGACAAAATTATATATAAGAAGACCGGAAAGGTGGCTATATCTGACCACACTTTCTAGGAGAAACGGGTCCGTGGTTCGACCCCTGGCATGCTGCCTACCCGTGATCAAGCAGCGAATTAACACCAGAGTAAGTTGGTGTTAAGAAAAGGTTACAGGACTAACAACCTCATTCTTACGGATTTGTTGATTATTCGGAAGTTCTACCATTATAAAATGGAAAAAGTATGCATGTGTGTATGTATGTATGTATGTATATATATATATATATATATATATATATATATATATATATATATATATATATATATATATATATATATATATATATATATATATATATATATATATAATTACAGATTTCCGCCGCCATCATCTCTTTGGTTACTTATTGTAGGGGCTAGAATCCTATGCTTTAAGGGATGGTACCCAGGACCTACACACAGATGTTGGAGGGCTACTCTTAAGGTGTGTCATTCACATTGAGCCTAAGTAGGAAATTAGATTACTCACTGGGGAGCGTTTAAACGTTAGGGGAAACTGTAAGACCCAGATTTTAATCCCTTTTTCATCTACCTTCTACTGTGTGAGCGTTGTACTGGTTCTTGAATGTTCTTTACAGATGCCAGCCGATGTCCAAATGCTGGAGAAAACAGGGTTCCCCCTCATGCAAAATTGGAAGTCATAAAAGCCAGCCAGACTCCCCGATTGCTCTCAGTCTTGCTCAGTCTGCCTTTCAGTCGGTAAGAAAAGAATGCTGTTTTCTTAACCGTGTCGTGTTAACAGCAATCTTTCTGTGAACTGGAACCATACACTACCAGCAGCCTAAGCCACAAGCTGAAGTCTAAATGGAAGATACTGTAGATCTTGCCACTACTGCAAAGAGCACAATTGCAAAGAAACCCACAGTATGTCTGTTGGCATTCGAGTTACTAGTTCTCTTTTCCTTATCCTGAATCTCTCATTTCATTTCCTAATTTCTCTCGCTAGTAAATTACTCTTTGATATTCCGTTACCGAGGGTTAAGTGCTTCCCTGTGTGAATTAAGTTCGTGAATTAATAGTCCCCTGCTGGTAGTGAGCCTTAAATCACTCCTTCCATGTGCTAATAACTGCTATTGAGAGAATCACACTTCCATGAAGCTTTATCTGGGATTATTCTATTTCCAGGCACATGCTATATTATTCACCCTCGTCTTCCTGACATCCATCTTGCCGGGAAGAATTCTACATTACTGCGACAGGTCTATCAACATGCAGTAGAACAAAAGAACTATAATAGTAGATGAACTTCTACCCGAGCCACTGGCTCACTGTTGTGCTGTAAATGTTATCAGTATTTTATTTATTGGGAATTGAGTCAGTATTCTATTATTTGAAATGCCCTAATCAGTGTGCAATAAAGAAGAAGCTTGTATTTATCAGAACTTTCAGTCGGCAACTTAGCATTATTCTTATGTGTGTGTTTACTCTTTCATGTGTCTATTGGTGTTTACAGCTGACCACAGTGAGTTGTTCAAGTCTTAATATTTTGTTAAAGTAACAAACCGTGGCTCGACCGTAAAAAAATATATTTATATGTGTATATATATGTGTATATATATATAATATATATATACATATATATACATATATATACATATATATACATCTACATATATATATAGATATATTTTTATAAATATTCTGTTGTTCGCCCTCTCTGCATTATTTAGTAAAAATATCATTCTAACAAAGACAGGAAGGCGTATCTGTCGATGCTCAGGGAAGCTCAGCGGGGAGAGGTAGGCTGTGTGTTTCAAAAAGGTAACGTCTTTAGTAGGTGATAATGTAGCATTAGGGGCCTAACCCATAGGGAGGGTTTCACCAAGTAACCTCTAGTAAAGGTGGTCTTAAGCTTCCTTTTGCTCTGTCCTACGCATTTGGCAATGCTTTGTCAAATTTTCAGACTGCCGGAGGCATATAGGCATACGTCAGAAAAACAACCCAACACTACAGCCGCCCTATTTTGACCCTGAGAGAGAGTTTAACGTCTGGACCGAGAGCACACGTCGTGCTCTGGCAAAACTGTGTCCTTTTGTTCCCTGCCCCCCACCCCGCCCCTGTCTTTCCATTAGTGAACAAATTACCGTGTGTTTCCAAGAATCCATATCGTCAGTTGCAGTGTGCAAGCAAACCACGTAACGGTAAGTCAGAAATTAACGAGTATCTACTGTTTGCTAATATTTCTTCCCCTGTATTTCAACCTTTCTATTGTTTCCTCTTCGCCACCATCTACGAGAACCTGGTATAATCAATTTTCTTTTATGAAGTCTAGTGTAAGAATAATTAATATTGCCTAGTGACACTGTAAGCTATTCCCATGCAGTAAGTAGGAATTAGGGAAAGTTAAGTAAATTTCAGGCAGCCTTGTGTCTCGATCCCATTGTTCGGAAGAGAATTAGGCTTCAATAATACGAAACTGTGTGCTATACCTACCAGTATCGACATCCACTGTGTTATATTTTCTTACGGGAGCAGGAAAATTGACTGTGTCAGACGCTGACCAATTGTTCATGTAATTTCCTCGCTATCACCGCACATTCTTTCTTTGTCGGGACTAATTGGGAAGTAAAGGGGTTTGAGGTAATCCATTTGTTGCAGACTAATCCGTTATCCCAGGCATTGTTTCCCCGACTGGCGACCTTATTCAATTAAGTAATTGTCAATCTTTGAGGTTAACTTTAGCTGTGACAGGTTATGTGTGCCATTGGCAAAGCAGGGCCCCATAAATTACATTAATTACTTAATGAACTCATCAGCCAGCCCCACACGTAACAATATTTATATACATATACATACATACATACACACACACACACACACACACACACACACATATATATATATATATATATATATATATATATATATATATATATATATATATATATATATATATATATATATATATATATATATTTATATTTACAATTTGGCCTTGGGAAATGCTTACCATGAGCCAGTTACAGACTCTACATGAATGATTTCGTTACTTACCTCTATTTTTGTATAACATCTGACTAATGTGGATCCAAGAAATCATAAAAAACAAGGTAAAAGGGGGGATTTTATCTGAGCTGAGGGCTCTACTCACAAGGTATTTGTAAGCAAACACGTTAGGGTAATTTTAAAATTACGTGTATTTACATGAAATGAAATATCAGAAGACGATTTGGACTAATCAGGCATGCAAGGCCTGAGAGGTTAATTATTAATTGGGAAAACTTGAAAGTACATCCGTCGGTGTAACGATGCTGACACAAGGCACAGTCAAGAAAGATTTCCACAGCTAACAAACCCTCTGTATAGAGAGAGATTCACTAATTACAAGCCAGTAAGGATGCAATAAAATATACATAGAACAAGGCGAGCACAGAGGGTGCCACGAAGCCTTGAACAAATGATTTTATGTAATTATTTAAACACGGGCATTTACGTAACACTGACCTAACAAGGCAAGGTTGATATGGGAATACTGGCACTTAGAAATGGAAATAGTTCAAGAATTAGAACAGTGTGACTGACATGGAAGAACTTTTGCAACAGATCACTTTACCTTATAGGTTGTAGAAGAGGTGGCTTCAGAGAGAAATGGCAGCGGGGGAAGGGCTGGGCTTCCCTGGTAAAAATACTGAGGATCCCTACGAGATAAGGACCACGCGGCAGGGGGAGATGCATCTTGCTAGCGTCCAGCGATGTGTCTCTCCCTCACATTCTACAGTGTCTCAGGTTGTTTCCTCAGTCAGTCCCTTATATAACGTTGGTCAAGGAGCAGGAGGATAACTACAGGTAGATGGGGTTGGTTTCATCTATGACTAAGTACCAGTTGTGCAGGCCAGCTGTCCTTTCCTGTTAATCTCCCTTCTGGGCTCTTTCATGTCTCTGTAAACAAAAGTCTCCCGCAGTCATATGTTCCAGAAGAGAAAGTTGAAAGATGATTAAAAGATTAAGATTAAGGGAGGGGCCTACATTCCTTTTGCCCTTCCTTGTCAGGCAGTGCCCAGCATGCACTGTTGTATTTCAAGCATTACATAAAGCATTGGTGGCTGGGATTCTTGGGAAATTATAATAATATATATATGTAGAATCTACTTGTCACTTTTACCAGAAACATATGTAATTGTAATAGCCACAATACCCTTTTAACTTCACGAATTCTTCGTGCCTAAAAAGCAATAAAAACGATTGCCTACTTGGCTACGATGGTGAAGATGGGTCTATTCCAGCTCTAATAAATATATCTGAAAATGACAGGTATATGTGTGTATGAAAGGTAATAGACTTTTATCCCTCACGTGGTCAGGTCGGCAACTTGATTTCCTTGTGAGTATGGTGACACAGGTTCTTTTCCCGAGACCGGACTATCACCACCACTTCAATTTCTCCCACTTGGATCTTCAGGCTTTGTAGTTACAAGCGTATCCAAAAAAACTCAAAGAATTTGAGAAGTTAATAGGGCATTCTGGCTATTACAATTACACACACACACACACACACACACACATACACATACATACATACATACATACATACATACATACATACATACATACATACATACATATATACATATATACATACATACATATATATATATACATATATATACATATATACATGTATATATATATACATATATATGTATATATATGTATATATATACATATACATATATATAGGCCTACATATATACAGGGTGTTTCGAAATTAGAGCCCCCCTCTACAGCATAAACTAAAATTGATATGGACAAAAACAAAAGTAACTCAGAACAGGTATTTATTTAAGTTTCTCTGAGTATTTAATATTTTGTGTGGCACCTCCATCTGCCTGTACCGCAGCCTGCATGCTTGAGGGGTATGATTTCAGCAAATCACAAAAAAGCCGAGACTCAAACTCCATTTCCCTGAGCACTTCAGTCACCTCTCTTCGCAGGTCGTCGAGGCTTGGTATACCATCATAGTTCACTGTGCATGCTTCAACACGATCCTTTAAGATACTACCAATGTTTTCACACACATTAAGGTCAGGGGAGCTACATGGAAATTCACTTCACGAGAAGAAATCAATACCCACATGGTGCCTAATCAAGCAAAAATGTGACTTCTTCAACAGATAACACATTTTCAGGATCTTTGAGGAAACGAAATACTCCACCAGTAAGCACAGTTTCTCTGAAGTATTCGCCATTCCATGACTGTTCTTTTTCTTTGATGATCCACATTAACCGTTTGGCTGTGAAACAGAGAAAAATTCCCAAACATTCAGGAAATTTCACAACTTGGCGATAGTGCACATTATCGCCGATATCATCCAACTTTGCAGCCCAAATGATGTCATTTATATGATTTGGCTTCCTGACTGTGTAAATGAAGAATTCATCTGATGCAGCAACATGGAGAAAATCAGCTTCATCCCAATGTTTAAGAAATGAACCACAAAACCATGCACAGTCTTCTCTCTGTTCCTGAGTGGTGTTGGGCTTGCTGATAACATGAAATGGCTTGATACCAGATTTTTTCAACTCACAATATACAGCACTTTAACTTCTCTTCTTTCCCCATTTTGTTTCTAGTTCAAGCGCCAATTTACGTAAAGACTTTCTTGGTCTACCCACTGCCTCAGCTATGATGTCTTTTGACTCCTGAGAAAGGACTTCAGGCCTTCCAAGATTCGCACTCTTTTTGCGATGACAGTCATATGGATTTTTGTTCCAGTTTCTTTTAACAAAGGATTCATCTCTTTTAATGTATTTAGCTATCCAGGAACATGAAATGAAGGATGTGCCAGCATCCCTGGCCTCTCTGAAGGTTATAGCCCGGATTCGGTCAATCCATCTGATTTCCTTCGAGTCGTTAGCCATGGCTGTATCTAACTCCATCACTCAGTCTGAAAATACAAGAAATGTAAAATTGAAAATATCTTAATAGAAACTTAAAATAATGTACTTGTAGATAGGCTATAGCAGAAAACTTCATAACATTTGTTCTGTGGAGGGGGGGGCTTTATTTTCGAAACACCCGGTATGTGAAGATAAATAGGCCCTTTTATCTTTATATTATACTGTAGTATTACATATATGTATATGTATATATACAATATAACATATACATACATGTCTACAGTTTCTCGGCAAGTTTTTTCGTGATGCGGTTGTTACTCTCTGTCCTAATGCTACCCACACCATCCTACTAACAACCAGGTACAGGTACAAAATTCACTGGCACAACGTAAACACAGCACACCAGTTTGATTAGACGAATATCTCGAACTATCTCATAACTTTGGTCACTGCTTGGTTAGAAATCTAATTATTTTCTTGCCGATTGGTACCTACGAGCATCTGATGTCTAATTTTACATTAACATCTCTTTGGGATCAACTGGTTATCTAGCCACTGTCCATTTTTTCATCTGATTCCTATCCTAATCATTAAATATAACAAAGGTTATTTTTAGTTCACAAACCCCTGTCAAAATAGAACAAAACGAAAAAGTATATGCTCAGAATAAAGATGAAAGATGTAATAAGTACATCAGATATTAGCAGAATAAAAAAATAAATGGGAAAAATTTTGGAGGCACATTGAAAACAAAAGATAAAAATTCAAACTACTCATATTAACTTAACGAATAAAGAATAACTACAATTTGAAAACCAGTTACACAAATTACGCTAAGGCATGGCAGAACTGAAATACTGCGAACAGAATATTTCTTGATTCCGAAAGGCAGTGTCTTGAATGAGGAAAACAGAAGAAAAGAAATAAGATTAAACAAAAACCTCCCGATACGGGAGACTCAAAATACACCGATGAAAAAATATAAGGTTCAAAGTATTAAAAAAACACATGAAAAAGATAATGAAGGAACAAGCACAACTGAACAATTTAAAGAGAAAAACCCCAACCGAAAAGGATCACGACACCATAACGGAAGCAGATTTTCGAGGGTCTTTCCGAACTGAACCGCACACCTTGTCGTAATCGCCCGTGAAAGGAAGTAACACTAATTTCTGAGGGTTCCTTTGCTTCTCTTTTCCTGCTCCTTTTTTTATGTGAAAGTAGATAACATGGCAGAGAGATCAAGACTATAATACTGAAGAAACTATGCGTAACATCTCATTTAGCAACTGCAGCTTGGATCACAATATCCTAATGTTAAATATTTTTTAATGCTCACCATGAGAAAAAATTCTTAAGGAAGCCTGCCTTAACACCCTTTAATCTGCAAAGCACATATCCAAAAGATGGGCTCTAAAAGAAAAAAGAAATCTAATGAAACTGAAATAAAAACTAAGTTTCTAAACATGGATGTACGTACACTATATCCAACAAAATCCGAGGTACAAAAAGAATTATGCCCTTAGCTTTGGTGTATTTACCGAATACACATCTTCAGAGGATGTGTACATTGTCAATACATCGAGGTGTGTACGAAGGATTCTTGTCTACTACCTAAAATTAGTATTTGAGCCATACACACTAAAGTAACGGTACATATATATATATTAGCCACTTCGTTAACAAGGCTCATACAAAAAATCTCGACCTTGAGGATGTTTCGTGCTACTAGAGCTCTAAGCAAGGTACTTTCATTCTGCAGACATATGAGTTATAAGAGACTTGCCTAAGGCTGGCTGGAGGCAAATCTTAAGGCGTTACACAATGAACACTGGTAGATTCGTACTATATTTTATCAGGAAGGATTACAGGTTAACGTGCACTCAAAGCCAGCCGCATGCACTATCATTCCCTCAAATTCAGTAGCACGAACTATCACGCACCCAAAGTCAGTTGCACGAATTATCACTCAAAGTCAGCAGCATGAATTATCATGCACTCAAATTCAGTAGCATGAATTATCATGCACTCAAAGTCAGTAGCATGAATTATCATGCACTCAAAGTCAGTAGCATGAATTATCATGCACTCAAAGTCAGTAGCATGAATTATCATACACGCATAGCATGAATTATCATGCGCTCAAAATCAGCAGCATGAATTATCATATACTCAAAATCAGTAGCATGAATGATCATGCACTCAAAATCAGTAGCAAGAATTATCATACACTCAAAATCAGTAGCATGAATTATCATACACTCAAATTCAGTAGTATGAATTATCATGCACTCAAAATCAGTAGCATGAATTGCCATGCATTTAATCAGCAGCATGAATTATCATACACTCAAAATCAGTAGCATGAATTATTATGCACTCAAAATCAGTTGCATGAATTATCATACACTCAATGTCAGTAGCATAAACTATCATGCACTCAAATTCAGTAGCAGGAATTACCATGCACTCAAAATCAGTAACACTAATTACCATGCACTCAAAATCAGAAGCACAAACAATCATGCATCATACACTCAATGTCAGTAGCATAACCTATCATGCACTCAAAATCAGTAGCAGGGATTACCATGCACTCAAAATCAGTAGCACTAATTATCATGCACTCAAAATCAGACGCACGAACAATCATGCACTCAAAGTCAGTAGCATGAATTATCATGCACTCAAAATCAGTAGCATGAATTATTATGCACTCAAAGTCCTTAGTATAAACAATCATGCAATCACTGTCAGTAGCATGAACTATCACGCACCCAAAGTCAGTTGCACGAATTATCACTCAAAGTCAGCAGCATGAATTATCATGCACTCATATTCAGTAGCATGAACGATCATGCACTCAAAGTCAGTAGCACGAATTATCATGCACTCAAAATCAGTGGCATGAATGATCATGCACTCAAAATCAGTTGTATGAATTATCATACACTCAAAATCAGCAGCATGAATTATCATGCACTCATCAGTAGCATTATCTTGCACTCAATGTCAGTAGCATGTGCTATAATGCACTCAAATTCAGTAGCATGAATTATCATGCACTTCATGTCAGCAGCATGAACTATCATGCACTCAAAATCAGTAGCATGTATTATCATGTACTCAAAATCAGCAGCATATATTATCATGCACTCAAAAATCAGTAGCATGCATTATCATGCAATCAAAGTCATTAGCATGAATTATCATGCAATGAAAATCAGTAGCACAAACTGACATGCACTCAAAATCAGTAGCATGAATTATCATGCACTCAAAATCAGTAGCATGAATTATCATTCACTCAAAGTAAGTAACATGCATGAATTATAATTCAAAGTAAGTAGCATGAATTATCATGCACTTAAAATCAGTAGCATGAATGATCATGCACTCAAAGTCATTAGCGTGAATTATCAAGCACTCAAAATCAGTAGCCTGAATGATCATGCACTCAAAATCAGTAGCTTGAATGATCATGCACTCAAAATCAGTAGCTTGAACTATCATGCACTCAAAGTAAGTAGCTTGAACTATCATGCACTCAAAATCAGTAGAATGAATTATCATTCACTCAAAATCAGTAGCATGAATTATCATGCACTCAAAGTAGATTGAACTATCATGCACTCAAAATCAGTAGAATGAATTATCATTCACTCAAAATCAGTAGCATGAATTATCATGCACTCAAAATCAATAGCATGAATTATCATGCACTCCAAGTCAGTAGCTTGAACTATCATGCACTCAAAATCAGTAGCATGAATTATCGTACACTCAAAGTAGCATGAATTATCATGCACTTAAATTAGCATGAATTATCATGCACTCAAAGTAGCATGAATTATCATACACTCAAATCATTTGCATGGATTATCATGCACTCAAAGTCAGTAGCATGAATTATCATGCTCTTAAAATCAGTAGCATGAACTATCATGCACTTAAAATCAGCAGCATGAACCATCATGCACTCAAAGTCAGTAGCATTAACTACCGTGCACTCAAAATTAGTAGCATTTATTATCATGCAGTCGAAGTTAGTAGCATGAAGTATCATGTAATCAGCATGATTACCATAGACTATCATGTACTCAAAAATGAGTAAACGATTAGCAAGCACATCATGAAATCAAAACGAGTAGCTTGAATCAACAGGAACTGAAAGCCAGTGGCATGAACTACCATGCACTTGGTAGCAAGTAGCAAGCATTATCATGC
>NC_089747.1:33760042-33832542 GCF_040412425.1 Macrobrachium rosenbergii
GGAAGTACCTACCCCACGGCATGATAGTGATAAGGGCTCGTTCTGTTTAAACCGTACGGATTCATCAGTTAATCAGGACTGATCTCTCTCTCTCTCTCTCTCTCTCTCTCTCTCTCTCTCTCTCTCTCTCTCTCTCTCTCAAATGAAAACTTTGTTAAGTGCTATGCTATGCTTTACACGGCACACACACACACACACACACACATACACACACGGTGATTCGTCTCTCTCACAAACTTTCATAGATGTCACTATAATACTATTACTCTTTCACAGACTTTCTTTGACGCCATCACCACTACTACTACTAATAATAATAAATTCTCTCTCTCTCTCTCTCTCTCTCTCTCTCTCTCTCTCTCTCTCTCTCTCTCTCTCTCTCTCCTTATATCAAGGCCCTTGTTCGCCGACACACTCCCTCAATCACTCGAGAAACAAAACGCGCCATGTGGCTGTCTTCATCCAATGGAAGACAGCCCTCTGGCCCTCGAACTGATAATATTCACACACACTCATCCCCCTGAATGGGGGCGATGAATAACAGACGAATAACCGATGAATATCGTCGACGGATACAATAAAAATCATCTTGAATCTAAACAATGTTGCTTTCGCTCTGTAAACAGAAGTTTTAATTTTCTTTTTATAAAAGAGAGGACGGTATATTGATCTCCCAGATTCAATAACAAGATTTGCAACGTTCTCATTGTGTATTTTACGTTGGTTGTATTGATCTGAAACTTTCCATTCATTTTATATATTAAAATAATCAGTAAAGTGATAACACGTTAAGCCTTATTTTTTCATATCTTCACTATTTATGAATTTTATTTAAAATGAGTCTTTCATGCTCTACAAAAAAAAATTTGTCTCGTTATCATCTACTGTCATAATAACATAGTTAAAATACTGAATTTGCCTGTTTATTTCACACAGAAAAACGATATTTCGGTTAACAACAACAGTGGCGTTAAAAGCAAGCACAAATCGTAATTCACGTTAAAATTTAGGCTACTAGAATGTTACTAAACTTATTTCCATTTAGTTATTAAAAACCCTTAAGATAATAATAATAATAATAATAAATAATAATAATAATAATAATAATAATAATAATAATAATAATAATAATAATAATAATAATAATAATTGATAGACCCTCTTTTGTTATTATAACGTTCGTAATTAAGGTTATTTCTTGACGAACGATTTCTGATTGTTTAATTCCGCACACAACTCTTAAGATATCGGCCAGTTACTGACTAACACTGAGCCTGGAAAACGAATCTGATAGAAAAGACACTATATAAGATAATAATAATAATAATAATAATAATAATAATAATAATAATAATAATAATAATAATAATAATAATAATAATATACTAATAAATAATGCTGATACAATGAAGGCGGTATAAAATCCATTAGCAAGATGAAAAAAAGTTACATCTACACTAATAATAGCAACAATGGCTGTTGTGTGTATATACACCGGTAGGTTACATTGGGTCATTATCTTCACTACCGCATCAGCCTCTATATTTGAATAATAATAATAATAATAATAATAATAATAATAATAATAATAATAATAATAATAATAATAATAATAATAAAATTTATTATTATTATTATTATTATTATTATTATTATTATTATTATTATTATTATTATTATTATTATTATTATTCCCTACAGTCATGGTTCATCCGCATCATTCTCGAGATATATACAGAAAAATATTGCACGAAAGCAGTTTTAATTGAATATCCTTATTTTTATGATTCAAAATTAATATAAATTTCAGATTTTGCATGGGAAAAAACACACAAAACTTATTATTAAAAGCAAAACCCAACAGGACACATTGACAAGGGTGAAACAAAAGAAAATAAAATGGCGGACGAATGGAAAACAACTGATTTAAACAAAAATGTAAAGTAAAAGATTACCAAAAATCTAAGGCATCCTTTTATATACATATATTTATTTACTTTCCACAGGGGTTACCACTTACAGTTAACCTTCAGCGGCACACTGCGAACGGAGCTGAGGCTTCATTGTAGCATCCTTTAGGCGCAAGTTTCACTTATTTCTGCCTTTTTTACTTTTCATCTTTTCTCTTCGGTCTCATCCTACTTAGTTGTCCAACTTCTTTAACTCTGCACTGCTCTAATCCTAATTACACTGAAATAAAACAGGACCTCAGATGAGTCACACGACACCATAGGAACGTGACTGTGATCTCAAACCAATCTATCATCATCTCGTTAAACTACCAGATATTAATCTCAAACTAGTTACTAACAATCTCATTAAACTAGAGGAGATTAATCTCGTAAAACTAATATACAATAACTTCGTTATGTTAATTTCATAAAAATCTCCTTGAGCATAACCGTCGTGAACATTTACAAGAATCTTGTTAAAACTAATCGAAGTATAACTAACGAGCAATCGTGGCTTGTTCAATGGTAGTATTCTGATGTTTACTACAGCAACCGAACTGCAACCCCGTGGGAAGGTGGCGGGGGCGGAGGGGCGTGTTAGTTGCGTCATTGCACCCCGTTCCCTCTTCCCTCTTTCTCCTTACTTTCCAACTCCCCTCACTCTTTCTTTTTAACTGAGGGTCTGGTTTTCTCCCCGTTCCACCTTTAGATCTTTGTATTTCATCTCATTTATTTTCGGGATCGTTTTATATTGCTGTCCAACCACTCCAACTCCCTGTTTATAGTTGTCTTCAATGCTGAATAGCTCAAAGGGCCCCTTCAGTGCTTGGCTTTATTAAGCAAATTTCTTAACCCATTCATTTTTCATTCTTTAATTAACTGCAGTTACTTTTTTCACTCTTACGAGCACAGAATTCTGAGGAACGTGATTACTTGCTAAATGTACAAATTATTATTATTATTATTATTATTATTATTATTATTATTATTATTGCTAAAAATATCAAAGCTCATCCCCAAACTGGGGAAACTACTTGGGCCGGGCGCATTTCATTTGGACCAATACGCCTTTCATTTGGGCGAAAAAAAATATCATTTGGGGTGCTGCTTTGTTTTCATCTGGTCGCCAAATTATGTTCCATTCTGACACTCATTATTTCATTTGGGCGAAAGTCATGTCTTGATCCCGACGTAAACCTCTAGTGGTTTTAAGGGTTTTTTTTCCTGTTTGAAAATATTACGTATACATAATTGTATACCTGAAATAATGTTTCTTCATCACAAGACACATGAAATCCCAAGTTACATTGCACCAACTAAACATAGGAATTAAGTAATACCTGCGGTAAAACTTTTACTACCATATTCATTCATTTAAAAAGTGTTAATATATTTATAAGCATAAGAACAAAATATAATCATTAAAAGTGTTAATATATTTACAAGCATAACAAAATATAATCATATTTATCATTTTATAAACGTTTTTCCACTTTCGTCAGTCTGCCAGAGATTGTCAAGCACCTTTTTCGTCGGTTTATTTCTGAGATATTTCCTTCCATGACTCTCGGTGTGAATCTGCACTTTTCGCCAATCACTTGAGAACTGATAACTACTGTCAGTTATTAACCAGCTAACTACTGAGTTGTCAACCAACCGATTACAGAATTATCACCTAGTGAAAACGTGTCCTAAAATACTTCTGCCACTTTTTCCTTACTCTGATTCGCCCAAATGATTGGTGGCAAATTGCATAATTTTGATATTTTGTCGCCCAAACGATATAATGAATAGTTGCCAAATGACATATTGACTAATCCCCAATTTCGCCCAAATGAAATGTGCCCCTTAGGCCCATTTCCGTTCGAGACAGCGAGTCTAGTTCAAAACAAAACAAAAAATACTAAAAATTTCCCACAAAATGTCAGAATCTGTCGCTGCCGAATTCAGACACTATAACACGCAATTCTCAACATCAACTTAATCTGTCGGCCTTGAAATTCCGCAGCAAGACTCCATTGGAAGAAAGCGCCCTGAGCATCAGGTCTGGGCTAATTAAAAACGCGCAAAGAGGGTTATAAAAACTACAGGGGAGGACGGAATATGAAAAATGCAAGCGCTTTTCTCGTTTACGAAGAGCACAATAAAAGCCAAGGAAAGAAAGAAAAAATAAATAAAGACAAAGCATTAAAACCGGGCCGGAGAGAAAAGAAGCTGGAAAAAGTGGGGTCATTTAGCCCTAGTGGTAATTGTCCATCCGACCACTGTTGTTTCATTGGGCTTTTCTCTCTCCTCTCCTCTTTCTCCGTGTCCCCTCCCCTCCCCACCCCTGACCACTTGATAGTACATCACTCCCATCCCCTCCCCCATCCAAGCCTAAGACGACCCTCCGTCAGGCCTCAGAAGGCCCTCCCCTCCTCCCTCCTCCTCCATAGAGACAACCCTCACCCTCCCCAACCACCTCTGTTCTCCACACCACGTTCCACCTAATGAAATGCAAACCTTTCTCATTGTGAAGGGTGGCTGGGGAGTTGTCTTTTATCCCGGGGAAAAAGAGCTTTTGGACTTTTTTGTGTATTATCTGATATGAGTTTTCGTTATCGGTAATGAGGGCGGACATCATGAAAATAACCTCTGGTTTGGGGGACGCCTTTCCTTTTTCATTTCCCCCACCCAGTTTTTCCGACTGCGCGGATACTCCAATATTCGCAGAAAAATGTAAAAAGTAATAGTTTTAGAAGCCTACGCATTACGGAAATGAGCTATGTATTAAGCGCATTTCATTTTTCACTGAGCCAGTACTTCCATATTCGCACAGAAAAAAAATGAAATAAAACAAAGGGTTGATGGTCGTGAGCAATACGAGCTTGAGTTACGTAGGTGGATCCAGTTTTTGTTAGTGCGCCAAAACAAGCAAAACCTAGAAACAATACTTTAAGTTGGCGGAAAAATTACAAAATAGTTTTACAATTATATATATATATATATATATATATATATATATATATATATATATATATTATCATTCAAACTGGATATCTAATGGAGTATTTAATCAGAAAAAATTACAAACTTTCTCGGCAGAGAAAGGCCAAGGTTACAAGGGGGTGGGGTCACACAGGAGGAGCCAGGCAATTATAGGATTAAAAGTACCCAGCACACAGATATAAATACAGCTGGACTACGAGTCTGGTCACCGTACGGATACTTGATAATGTGGACTGTTTGTCCAAGAAAACTTGTAACTTTCTGAATAAATACTCCATAAGATACCATCCAGTTTGAATGAGGTCCTTTTAGTAATTTTACTAATGCATTAGAGCAATTGTGTATGTGATAAAGTTAACACACACACACACACACACACACATATATATATATATATATATATATATATATATATATATATATATATATATATAGATATATATATATGTCTATATATATATATATATATATATATATATATATATATATATATATATATATATATATATATATATATATATATATATATATATATATATATATATATATATATAAAACCAGTTTCTAGAAACCTGGGTATTTACCAGCGGAGAAGTCGGAGCGACCATGGGTTACTTTGAGAAGTTTGTTATATCTACTGTTCACAGTGTGTGAAATATTAAAATTACAAAATGGTATGTAACTATTTTCTTTACAGTTCTCTTAAGTTTTGGTAGATCCTTCTTAAAATTATTTCAGCTCTCACGCTTTAACTTTTTTTGTGTTTTGATAAGGAACTGAAGTAAAAAACACCAAGTGTATATTACTAGCTGTGCGGGAAGAACATCGCTGCAGTCACAGCATCAGTACTAACTTTCTGACGTTTACTAAGGAACTGAAGTTTCGGACAGGACCATTAGCGCATAGGATGTATAACCAACAGATGGATGTCATGAACTTCCCGGTGGGTTTTTTGTTATGAGAGGAACAATCATCGATTTTGTGGCCAGAACTGCGTTGGGGCGATTAGAAAATATAAAAAAGTATGAATCTTTGATTCTCTCGTTCAGTCCACTCGTTACCAAGTCAGTACAGCTAAGAAACATTTGGGTCCGATCAACATATGGATGGGTGACCACCGATAAACGATAAACCCCACTGGAGAGAGGCAATGGGTCAGCATGAGGCCCTAAAAAAAACTGGACTAACTGATATGCGTAAGAAAATGCTTATGAATAAAATGAGAGTTTGCGAGAAACTGGGGACGAAATAGAATACTTGTCGCTCAAACATGACGAATATGACGCGTGAACGGACATGAACACGTGCATATGTGCATGTGTGTTTTAAATGCTTGATCATCATCATCATGAGCTTTTGGGGCACAATCTTTCACTATGTAATTGACGCCTAGTAGTTGCAGACTTTAATCTAACTATACAAAAAGATGTACAATTAATTTATTATTCAAACCTCCATTTATAGTATTATGTGGCGCATTCTGAGTTATAGAATTTATTTTAGTTACGCTAGTGTTAGTGGTTAGTAATGGAAATCCCTTCAGCTACCTACCTAGTCGGCTTGGCAAACCGAGTTGACCAACATTCAGGAAAACAAAACGGATATTGCTGCAAATAATGCACGTTGATAAATGAAAAAACACACACAGACACACACGCACAATGCGACAATAAACAAACAGGCACACCGTAACAACAGACTCATAAATCTTCATCAGGTCTCTGGTTCAAAATATCAAATGTTTTCCTCAAAATAGACACACAAAAAATCTAAAGTATTGGAGGGTTTTAAGCGACAGTTAAAACTAATGGTTACAATTGGCCCGATATGCGGTGATGATCAAGGACCTCCCAAAAAATCCTGTTTGTTCCAAAAACATATTTGTTCCGAAAACTGGCAATTTAGCCTAAACAACCTGGATCGTAAATTCCCTTCAAAACAACTGAGAAAATTCGAAACGGACATCGTTATCGAAAACGACTCGTTTTGGCCCTTTTTCCAATTCTGTTTTTTTATCATAAGTCATAGCATATATTGCAATTAGTACTCAAACGCTTCCAGCATAAAACTGATTTTCATTTATCACGAACAGGACAATGAACACGTTACTTAGAACCGCTTAGAATATTAAGAACACCCTGAGTAAGTCATTTTGGTCGATGTCTGTTACTCCAATTTCTACAATATCTTTGAGTAACGCCAAGAAAGGGACAACCATAAACAAGCCAGAAGTTAGCATGCAAATTAAAGAAATAAAAAAAATTATATAGACTCTACAAGGCTCGCCCCTGTCGAAAGTCCTCCCCATTCATTCCTTAAACATAAACCACTATCTGTGCTTCTCTCCCCGCCCCTGCCCCCGCCTCTTACCACCTCAATATTCCACCCTACCTCCCACCACCATCCAGGAGGGAGGTGTGGCTCAGAGCACACCATATGTCCCTTATCAAGAGAAACAGAGTTGTTCTTTGTACGACCACCTGCCGACAATCCCTCCTCCCTCACTCCATCCCTCCTCTCCCTTCCTGCACTCTCCCCTCTGTCCATACTGCCACACGCCCGCCCTCCCTCTCTTGCTCGTAATTGGCGATCAACGGAGGGCGTTTATATCGCAAGCCTTAAGGACGACACTTAACCGCGATGGAGATATCGTTCCATGTTTCCAACCGCTGGGGGTCGTCGGCAGTCCAGGGACGCTTTTTTTTTTTTTCTTTTTAGGAGGTCATTGCTACGCAGACGGATGATGCTCTTGAAGTTGGTAGAGCTATATGTGGAAATGGATGTTCTGTCTGGTAGATCACTGGACGACTATCCTAATATCTGGCTTACTGATCCCTATTTCATAAATAGTTCGACGTCATGCAATGGTAGCTGTTAGCTAGTAGCTTCTGTCCATTTCGCGCCAAAATTGACGTTGAGAGAGCATCAAAGGGGAGTTTCCAAATAATGGTTCCCATGTCATGTAGATTTCTGTACTTATTAAACAAGTTGCTTAGTCGAGTGTTTTACGCATATCTTCGACGTATCTCACCCAAAGTTTGGTTTTATCTCACTAAGTAGTCCTCAACATTATGTTTCGAAAAATTTCATAGGCCTAAGTGCATCTGCCGCCCTTCATGTGTCTCCTTCGCAGGAATCGTTCTCTTCGCAATCGGGTGACAGTTATGAGAATTTTTAATACGCTAAATTTGCAGACGACAGATGAATATTCTACTTAAACGATTCGTAACACTAATAACAATAGAAATATGAGGAAAAAATTAATTACAGTTCATTTAGGAATATTGATTACCATTCATTCTTCTACGCTAGCCATTTGTGGCTGTTGAAGTAACGAAAAAATACGTTGCTTAAAATTCAAGTAGCACCATTAATTCCATAACGCACTGATTAAACTACTTGAAATTATTAATTTATTTATGATCGCCAGCTATGACATACACTATATATACCTGAATATCGCTGCTAAGCGGCTACCTTGATCAGGATCTATACAGAACCTGGGCTGATTAGAGTCTATAGAGATATCTTTACGAACTCCGGCCTTAATAGGATAGATATTATCAAGGCCGTAATAGTAATTCGCTCATAGCAGGCTGGCGGAAGATAGGCGGCTTTAATAGAATGTGGTTCATTGTTCATTAACGCTTTAGGATGAGAAACAGGATTTTGCATGAGGTGTAAAAAACTGGTGACAACTGATCACATTCCAAGCTGGTTTTTCCTTCAATAGGGAGAATAGTTCAAATTAAATTCAGAAAACGTAGTTTGAAATGGGGAAATTCTCGTCTAAATTGGTGGAAACAATAAAATTCAAGTGAATTTCGCAAGCTGTGAAAAACTGGGGACATCTGATCACTTGCCAGTTTTAACAGGTAGGGGCGCCCAAGTCTACATAAGGAAAATGAATTTGGAACAGTTAAAACAGTTCCTTCAACAATGTTTGGGTCGAAAAAGAAACAAGGTTTAACAGGAGAAATCAGTTTTAGTATGCAAGTTCATGTAGAATTATTATAATTTAGGTAGAAATAAGGATCTTGCATCCCCAAAGGGAAACCTCAATTAGAAATAGGAAAAAGAAAAAAAAGGAATATTCCACTATCTTGCAAGGTAAAAGGCAGAAGTGTCCACCACTGATGTAGTTCTCTCTCTCTCTCTCTCTCACACACACACACACACACACACATACAACGTGTAAAGTGAGCAAACCTAATACTGAAAATATAAAGTAAAAGTAAAAGTTTTAAGAAAAAACAAATATAATCCAAATGTGTTGTCGGTTTCCAGTAAACAATGTAATATCAGAGTACCTTAATTTCATTGACAATATGCATACATGCAGACATATATATATATATATATATATATATATATATATATATATATATATATATATATATATATATATATATATATATATATATATATTATATATATATATATATATATATATATAATATAGATAATATATATAATATATATAATATATATATAGATAGATAGATAGATAGATAGATAGATAGATGGTTAGATACAGTGCTTAAGCGTTTGGGGACCACAGAGAAGCCACGAAAGAAAGTAACCCCATTATGGCTCTAAGTCGAATTACTTTGCCTCGATCTTCCCTACTCGCTTTGCGTTCGTCGGGTTGACAGAGCCAATGTAATTACTTAGACTCACTCCAGGTTATACAATCTGCCGCTCGTAAAATCGCACACTCATGCATATAACACTTCATAAGCAATCGATCACCGCCGGGGAGGAAGAGGCGAAAATCCCAGGGAAGGCCAGTGGCATCATCAGCCTTATAGGCAGCGAGCAGCGATGACCATACTGGCTCTTCAATAAATGATCAGCTGACAGGTGGCAGCGCCAGGAGAAGAATTGAACTAATTTTCTTGAATGCGACTTTCTGACCTCAGGCCTCGTATGGATTTTCCCTCTTTCTCTCTCTCTCTCCCTCTCCTTTTCATCGCTCGTAATTAATCAAATGGAGGTCCTTCTAGCTTAGTACTCAATTACGCAGGCGCTACTTAAAAAGAATACTGTTGAATTTACACGTGTTGACGTACATTTATGACGGCAACATTAAGGCAAATTTCATGCCATACGATGGCGCTACAGAGACTATGACCACCGACGCCGAAAATGCATTGCATCAACAGAGATATGAGCATAACGATCGTCTATTTATTCATTCTCGAAAAAGTTATTTCCTTTTACACATTAAATTTTATGATTAGAAAAAGAGCTGTAAGTGTACCAAGGTCCCAAACCCTGCAACATTTTGTTCCACGAGAAGAAACATTACATATTACTACCACTGCTACTATTCTTATCACTATTATTTCTGTCTTTCCATAGTAGACTGAGTGTTATCGTTCCGGTTCTCAGCAACCGGTGTGAAGCTGCTAGCCCCATGCCCTTCACCTTGTCCACCTGCGTGAGTCGACTAATTTCCAGGTACATTATTCATTGCTAAGGTCAACAGTGTCATAGCGGGTTTGAAGGAAACGTGCCTTAATCCTTCCACCTCTCACCGGAATCGAATCCTGGCAACTCTTGGTAGTGAGGTGACGTCAGGACCATCAGACTACGAGGTCTCTAAATTATTCTAAGAGGCCTCTAAATAATTGTAACATACCGAACGAACTACTGAATTGAAAAGCAAGCGCTTCCACAGACCAGATGGCCAAACTGGGAAGACAAGGAAGATAATGAACAGTAAAATAAATGACGAAACAAAAAGGGAGCATATAACAATGTGTGAAAACAAAAACTGGGAAACAAAACACGTGATAAAAAAAACATTGTCGTGACAGAAGAAAATTAAAACAGAGAAAATGTTAAAAAATGGCAAAAACTATAATGGAATCAACAGAAATAAGGTGAAAATAAGCAACAAACAATGCGTGATAAAAGTTAGGTAACATGTGAAAACAGAATACAACTAAGGAAAATAAACAGCAATTGGTATGGCAACAAATATGCTTACGCAACAGTTCTAAGAAGTAAGAAAATGAAGGTAATGGTGTAACACAGCGACGGGAATCTCGAACTTGTCATTTTATCCCCATGAATAAGTAAACAAGAAAGCACGAAGAAAAGCTGCAATTAATAAAATTAAAAAGAATTTAATTATAAATAATTTTGAATAAATAAACTGTCTTATATAATAATGAAAAAAATATAATGAGGAAGTTCTGCAATAAACCGCAAAATCACTGTTTATGTTGAAGAACATATCAATCCAAATAATCCTTTCATTGGCTTCAAGTGTTATTCTAATTTGGTAATAAAAACTTCTTGACCACACTATACTTCATTACGACGCCGGGAAAAAAAATCCATTTTCCTGATCACTTCTATTCGTCATTCACATCTAATCGCCATCCACGGCCTGAAATGAAGAGCCACGGTCCATATGCTTAACGACTCAGACTCCTGTACACACACACATACACACACACGTACACGCGGACATGTGCGGGCACGCACACACACATGTACCCACACACACCTCCAAGTGATGTTAATCTTGGACAATTATTACAATTATCAGGCGCGAAGCCAGCAAATATTGATTTTCTCAGATCCGATCAGCCGGTCCGATCGCCAGCCCTGATTATATCTGTGAGGACACGGCAAACGAGAGGACGCAAGAGTTGTCGCTTTCGGTTTGTCGCTTCTGGCTCTCGCTGTCGCTTTTGGGTGTTTGTCGGCGCCGCGGTTATGCTTGCCTCCTCTGTTTGGCGTGAGATAGCCAGGATTACTCGGCCACGTTACGGGGTAATCCTGGATGCGTATGGCGATCCACGCACCTCGATGTTCTTTTCGATTTTTCCCCTGCTTTAGGGCGAAGTTTTCAGCGCCAGGGAGAAAATGATCTCATTTGACAGCAGTTCGGACTGATACTTACAGATAATCATGTTCTCGTTTCTCTCTCTCTCTCTCTCTCTCTCTCTCTCTCTCTCTCTCTCTCTCTCTCTCTCTCTCTCAAGCATCTTGAAACACAGGACTTCAGATATGGAAGATTTTATTTTCTCTCTCTCTCTCTCTCTCTCTCTCTCTCTCTCTCTCTCTCTCTCTCTCTCTCTCTCTCTCTCTCTCTCTCTCTCTCTCCTAAGAATCCTGAAAGTCAGCATTAATATAGAGAAGTTAAAACAAAACTTAAAAAACTCCAGACGAATGGATTCGTAAATACAAACGACTGAGGTGATTATAAACCATTCCAACAGTCTATTTGCGACAGACTCAGATCCAAGACAATCTTTCAAATATTTATTCTATTGTGAACCAGTTCGTGAGATTCTATGGAATAACTATTTGATAAAGTATTCACTTCTCCACATGACCATGCACAAACAATACAAATGCATTTGATTCAGTACAAAATATTAACTACTTGTGAAAAAAATTGCAACAGCTTTTCTGTTCTGACCATTCTAAGGTGTTGTGCTAAGTTCTGACGTTTAGTAAATTTCTGAATTGTTCAGTTTAATAATATTGTGACGACAGGTATTCTCTTGTCGAACTGAATAAAATGGTAATATTTTAAGGATTCTACAATGACATAGGACTGAATTTGATATTCAGCCTTTCGAGCAAAGAGTCATAGCTGATATATAAAATGCGTAACAGTTTCCTCACAGATAATGCATAAGATTTCAATATTCCTGGCTCTTTATAAAATTCAGCTCTCCCGTATCATCTATAATAACCCAATTTTCTGTAAAAACTCATTTTTTTCTTTCTTCAACTTTTATCTTCACCTTTATAAACAAATCTTAATTTTCCCATTTCTCTACAATGCTTAATTTTGCCCTTTATTCAACTTAATTTTCCATTCTTAACAAAGCTGATCCACCGAACACCGTTTCTGACAAAGTTTATATTTCCTTTTTAGCTTTCTTTAAAAAACTATTGTGCCGACTTTGTCTGTCCGTCCGCACTTTTTCTGTCCGCCCTCAGATCTTAAAAACTACTGAGGCTAGAGGGCTACAAATTGGTATGTTGATCATCCACCCTCCAATCATCAAACATACCAAATTGCAGTCCTCTAGCCTCAGTAGTTTTTATTTTGTCTAAGGTTAAAATTAGCCATAATCGTGCATCTGGCAACGATATAGGACAGGCCACCACCGTCCCGTGGTTAAAGTTTCATGGGCTGCGGCTCATACAGCATTATACAGACACACCGAAAGATAGATCTATTTTCGGTGGCCTTGATTATACGATGTACAGAAAACTTCATTGCGCCGAAGACACTTCGGCGCATTTTTTATTTGTTTTCTACAAAACCTAATTTCGACCCCTCCTTTTTTTTCTTAATCCTAAACTAACATCCTCGTTTTATTCAGCTGTGCATCTTATTTCATTCCAAAAAACCTCTCTCACTTTCGAAAATGTATAATTAGAGTAACCGAGTAAATATTCCTCTAAAATTTAACCAAGTCTGCCCTTTTTAACCAAAAATAACATCAAAAACTATTTTCAGCGATCCATCAGTTATCTCAGAATCAGTGGTACAGAGCCTCCAATCTTTTTATTTTCCATGTTTTCCTTCACGCAATTTCCTCTATTTTCTTATCGATCTACGAAATTGTCTTTGCTAAGATTCTGTCTCTGAAGGTGTAAAGAGGAAAGAAGAGAAGGAAAAATGTCGAGGGATTCGTTCAGAGCCCACATATACTAACACGAACATTAGCACAAAATCCACTGTTCCCGATATTTTTCCGATTAAAACTGTTCGAGGGATTTACCAAAAGCTGGATTTCATGACCCTCAATCCATAAAAATTCCACTGGGATTTCCGAGCCCCCGAAATCGACGAATCACTAACCAGACTTTTGATGCTTCATAGTATTCACTATATTATATTTCGTTATTCCCAATTGGTACACACTTCGCCTCCCCGCTGGTACAAGCTTTCATGCAAAATGAAAGGCCACTTCATAAAATAGTCACAAAGAAAGCGAGACGCATAAAGAATGCATTCCAATATACGTCGGGTAATCTCAGCAAATATTCATGAAAAAACTTTTTACTACACTTCTGAGCACCTGAGTTATTGGCAGGATTTGCGAGAAAATGGTACCTTTACGGCCGCCGTGCGTACAGGTCCCTTGCTGCCACCGGCTTCATTTCCTTGCATTTCCAGTCAAGGAGACATTTCTTATTGCACAATGGAGCTAAGAATTGGAAACAGACGATGAAGTATGAGCGTTCAAGTTGTATAAGCGGAGAGAATAATGGGAGACGAGGGACTCCAAAAGCCATTACTGATACAACACAAAACAGAAAGAAATATGAGAATTGCCTTGGGGAATATTTTTTTTTTCATCGTTTGGTACGTTTCATTTGATGAGTTTTGAGTGTTCCCACCTATTCGTATCAGTAACAGCTCCTACCAATTTTAGTGCTCTGTCTACTTGCTCTGTGACCTCTTTTCAATAACTGCAGATAAGTAACAGATTCTGAAAAATAGGCTGCACGAAAAAGTCTAAACGGAAAAGAGCACTTTTTGTATGCTGAAATCGCACGACGCTGTCGAAATCATATCGTCAACAACAGGCATCACATACCCAGTTGGGGATCGTGTGTCGAAATCATAACTTCCGAAAGGTTTTTTGCAGACACTAAAGGAATTATTACATGAAAATCGTGACTTCCTGGAGGCATTACAGACTAAAAGAATTATAGTATGATCACTATAAATTCAGAAAGGCATTACAGGCAAAAAAATGTTTGATATGGAATTACAGGCAAAAAAATGTTTGATATGAAAACTATAACTTGCAAAAGGAATGACAAGCCCTAAAAACTGACAAGAATCATAACTTACAAAGTACTTTACAAACCCTAATGTAATTTAGATATGAATATCGCATTACATGCTCCTAAGGAATTTGATTGTGATAATCTTGACTTGCAAAAGGCACTACAAACTCTATGGGAATTTTGATATGAGAATCTAACTTCCAGATCATAAAGAAATTTGATATGAGGATTATAACTTACCCAAGACATCACAGACCCTAAAAATTCTTGGCATGAGAATTTTAACTTCAAAAAGGCATTATAGGTCCCCGAGGAATCTGATTGTGAGTATCTTAATTTGCAAAAGGCATTACTGACCCTGAAGAAATTTGGTATGAGAATCATAACTTGCAAGAGGAACTTTTATATGAAAATCGTAATTTACAAAAGGCATTCAAGATGTTAAAGAAATATTATGAGAATCATAACTTGCTGAAGGTAACAGACCCCAAACGAAATGAGAATCTTTACCTTCCACCAAGCGTTACAGTTAATTAGGAAAAATGGTTTACAGGCCTAATGAAGCTGTGATATGAGAATTATAACTCACAAAAAGCTTTACAGAACCTACAGAAATTTTATATGATAAATTATCACATCCAAAAGTCATTACACATACAATGCGAAATTTACATGTCAGGTTCCAAAGTGCGTTGCAGACTTTAAAGAGAATTTGATACAAGAAGACTTCCCAAAACATCCATACTCTAAATGGGTTTCTTGCTGAGAACGTCTTATGTACCGTACGAAGAAACTTCATTGTCTTCACAAAGCATTTCACGCTCAAAGAAAAGACTTGTTAATGTGTTGGACAAAAAAAGTTCCACACATTGGAAAAAGAAAAAGTATCTAATACAGACATAACTTACAATGGAAGCTGGAAACTAGAAAACCGAATGCAAAAATCTAAACTTGGAAAAAGAAATTTGTGAGAGAGAGAGAGAGAGAGAGAGAGAGAGAGAGAGACTAAAAACTTGTTAAAGCCTTCAAAATCAAAAGAAAACTTATGAAGATAACTAAAAATTCCTCAAAAATACAATACAATGTGTTTAGGGAATTCAATTCCTCCGACGATGGCAAATTCTTATTTAACAGTTTGATTCCATGTTTGACCTTGGCCTGAACCTCACTCTGTGCATCGGCTACACTGGTGCAGTATCTATGACATATATGTTTCTATCCCGTCTCGTTCAAAGTTATGACCAATATTATATTCTTATTTGCCCTTTGACCTCTTACGCATACCCTTGGAACTGGAATATATAACTTTGGCCAAGGCCAAGCAAGCACTGGGATCTACGAGGTCATTCAGCGCTGAAAAGGAAATTGAGATTTAAAAAGGTTTGAAAGGTGTAACAGGAGGAAAACCTCGCAGTTGCACTATGAAGCAATTGTTAGGTGAGGGTGGAAAATAAGATGGAAGGAAGAGAATATGAACAAAGCACTATAGAAGAAATGAAAGGCGTTGCAGCTAGGGGCCGAAGGGATGCTGCAAAGAACCTTTAGTAATGCCTACAGTGCACCGCTTGAGGTGCACTGACTACACTACACCTCTTGGTTTCTCCATAGGAGCTGAATCCCCGTCACCCATACGTGATAAGTCTGCTGTCTGCAGTCTTTACCTTAAAAAACCTTTGAATTGTATAGCTCTGAATAACCTTTGCAAACGGACGAACATATAGACAGCTGGACACCGACAGAAACGCACGGACGGGTCGACATCTAGAGTCCCCCGATGGTAAACTAGGCGCATAAAAAATTATTTTATGGGTAAAGATACAGTGGGGATTTAACATAACACTTACTGGAGGAAACTGAGGTAAATAAAAAAATCTACTTATGACCAGAGTAACAGCAGCACGGATTATCCATTATTTATTTATACCATTGTTTACTGCAAATCATTCATCTATTAATCCTCCGGGATTCAGACCCCAGCCATAACCATTACGTATCTCGGATCAAATAACAAAATTACTTTGAGTGCTCATGGATGTTTCTACAAATTTAGAGCATGAAGTAAATCACTTAGAGAGAGAGAGAGAGAGAGAGAGAGAGAGAGAGAGAGAGAGAGAGAGAGAGAGAGAGAGAGAGAGAGAGAGAGAGAGAGAGAGAGAGAGCGAAGTGTCTTTCTGTAACTCAGCATGACTGCATAAATTGTGTTTTAAGTTACATGTATATAATTTGGAATCTTTTTTGGGTATAGAGTTAAATTATTATTATTATTATTATTATTATTATTATTATTATTATTATTATTATTATTATTATTAAAGTTACATGTGTATAGATTTGGAATCTCATTTGGGTATACAGTTAAATTATTATTATTATTATTATTATTATTATTATTATTATTATTATTATTATTATGCAGACATTCTTAACGAGCAAGTTACCGAAATATCAGCTGAGTTCCCACAGAGCAGAGTGCAACAATGAAGAACAGGAACTGATCACATTTGTTATGACTAAGAAATTTAGGCTATCAAGCCAGGCACTGAAAAGAGAGAGTATGAATTGCTGGACAGTAAGTTGAAGATGTGTACAAAATAAAGATCATCGTTGGAGTAAAAGGACCTAAAGGCGGAACTGGGAGAGCGCCCCACAACTGCATTAAGTAGTAACAGTTAGAAGGGTTGGACAGCAAGACTTTAAGAAAGGAAGCAGGAATGGGGGCATTAGTGCTGATATCATCAGGGGATAGTGACAAGAGGTCTAATGAATTAAAATAATTCGGAATACAAAAGCCAAGATACCTTAGAAAAAATTATGTATATATATAATATATATATATATATATATATATATATATATATATATATACTGTATGTATTATATATATATATATATATATATATATATATATATATGTATATATTATATATATATATATATATATATATATATATATATATATATATATATATATATATATGTATATATATATATATATATATATACTGTATATATATATATATATATATATATATATATATATATATATATATATATATATATATATATATATATATATATATATATATATATATATATATATATATATATATATATATATATACTATATATATATATATTATATATATATATATATATATATATATATATATATATATATATATATATATATATATATATATATATATATATATTATATATATTATATTATAATATATATATATATATATATATATATATATATATTACATGCAAACCCATATGTACATATAATCCTAACATTCAAACATAGGCAAACTGGTTGATACGATTTTACACAGCGGATTCACAGAACCCAAAGGTGGCTATTGAAGAAAGTTTCATAAATTTTTCATCATGCCTTTTCATGCGTATTGCATGCATCTAAGCAACAATACCGTCAAGGAATCGATAGAAATTGAAAAAGAAACCCCTCTCCCGACAACTACAGCTCAACTACCGCAATTACACTATCATCCGGAGAGCACAAGAAGGCCAGACATCGCAACGAGCGAGGAGTAGATTTACTCTAATAACAGCGCCGACAGGTAAGCGGACCCCTGGGCCCGATAAAACGAGTCTAATATCCAGCTCCCCTCCGCTCCCTCTCATTCAGGGGGATTGCACGTTGAGGCTACTCGTTTCAATAAGGAGGCCCTGTTATATGACTCACACTTAGGAGTAACAGAGATGGAGGGTGGTAAAAGCGAGTGTTTTTCCAATGTTCTGGCTATTTTTAGAGAAATCTGCACTAAATTTCTTTGTTTATATTTAGTTTAAAATACCCTAAGTGTTTTAAAAAGATTAGTGTTCTTTTACGGGTGGTACAACTACACTGCTTTGGATATTAAATATCGTTTTACAGTTAAGTATGCGCTCCTTAGGTATGATCATGAAAGGAGAAGTTTCTTACGTCTCTTTTATTACGAATAGGGTGACGTATGGCATACCACGCCACCGAGTATGACTTTCCTCGCTAATAATGTTAAATTTCCGAGATATGGTCACTCGACTTACATAGATACATCTGACAGTTTGATATAACTTTAAGGATTTGTTCCTACAGGGTAGGAAATTCAGCAAGACCTGTTCAAAGAAACATGGCAGCCGAAAGGAAGAGATCAAAGAGTACAGATAAAATAGTAAAAAAATGCGCCAAAGTTTCTTCGGCGCAATCGAGTTTTCTGTACAGCGTATAATGCCGAATGAAACCAGCAGACGCGGCCCATGAAACTTTCAGCCACGGCCCGGTGGTGGCCTGTGTTGTTGGCACCTACAGCGGTGCCAGAAGCACAATCATGGCTAACTTTAACCTTAAATAAACCTAAAAACTATCGAGGCTAGAGGGGTGCAATTTGGTATACTTGATGATTAGAGGGTGGATGATTTACATACTAATTTGCAGCCCTCTAGCCTCAGTAGTTTTTAAGATCTGAGGGCGGACAGAAAACTAAAAAGTGGGGACCTCATATAGAACGCTGTTCAAGTCACACTGTAGTTGGAATTAAAAAAAAATTACATAGAACGCTGTTCAAGTTACTGTGGTTGGAATAAAAAATAATTACATACAGAGTGCTGTTTAACTTACACTATGGCTGGAAATAAAAAATTACATAGAGCTCTGTTCAAGTTACTGTGGTTGGAAAAAAAATTACACAGAGCGTTGTCCAAGTTACTGTGGTTGGAAAAAAAATTACACAGAGAGTTGTCCAAGTTACTGTGGTTGGAAATAAAAAAAAATTATAGGCAGTGCTGTTCAAGTTACCGAGGTTCGAAATAAAAAAAATTACATAGAGCTCTGTTCAAGTTACTGTGGTTGGAAATAAAAAAAATTACATAGAGCTCTGTTCAAGTTACCGTGGTTCGAAAAAAAAAATTACACAGAGCTCTGTTCAAGTTACTGTGGTCGGAAATAAAAAAAATTACAGTGTGCTGTTCAAGTTACTGTAGTTGGAAATAAAAAATTACACAGAGTGCTGTTCAAGTTACTGTGGTTGGAAATAAAAAAATTACAGAGTGCTGCTCAAGTTACTGTGGTTGGAAATAAAAAAATTACATAGAACGCTGTTAAAGTTACTGTGGTTGGAAATAAAAAAAAGTACATAGAGCACTGTTCAAGTTACTGTGGTTGAAAATAAAAAAAATTACATAGAGCTCTGTTCAAGTTACTGTAGTTGGAAATAAAAAATTACACAGAGTGCTATTCAAGTTACTGTGGTTGGAAATAAAAAATTGCACAGAGTGCTGTTCAAGTTACTGTGGTTGGAAATAAAAAAAATTACAGAGTGCTGCTCAAGTTACTGTGGTTGGAAATAAAAAATTACATAGAACACTGTTCAAGTTACTGTGGTTGGAAATAAAAAAATTACATAGAGCTCTGTTCAAGTTACTGTAGTTGGAAATAAAAAATTACAGAGTGCTATTCAAGTTACTGTGGTTGGAAATAAAAAATTACACAGATTGCTGTTCAAGTTATTGTGGTTGGAAATAAAAAAATTACAGAGTGCTGCTCAAGTTACTGTGGTTGGAAATAAAAAAATTACATAGAACACTGTTCAAGTTACTGTGGTTGGAAACAAAAAAAGTACATAGAGCACTGTTCAAGTTACTGTGGTTGGAAATAAAAAAATTACATAGAGCTCTGTTCAAGTTACTGTAGTTGGAAATAAAAAAAATTACACAGAGTGCTGTTAAAGTTATTGTGGTTGGAAACAAAAAAAAAAAAATGACAAAGAGCGCTGTCCAAGTTACTGTGGTTGGAAATAATTTTTAAAAATTACATAGAGCACTGTTCAAGTTACTGTGATTGGAAATAAAAAAAATTACACAGAGCACTGTTCAAGTTACGGTGGTTGGAAATAAAAAAATTACATAGAGCGCTGTTCAAGTTATTGTGGTTGGAAATAAAAAAATTACAGAGTGCTGTTCAAGTTACTGTGGTCGGAAATAAAAAAATTACAGAGTGCTGTTCAAGTTACTGTGGTTGGAAATAAAAAATTACACAGAGTGCTGTTCAAGTTACTGTGGTTGGAAATAAAAAAATTACATAAAGCACTGTTCAAGTTACTGTGGCTGGAAATAAAAAAATTACAGAGTGCTGCTCAAGTTACTGTGGTTGGAAATAAAAAAAATTACATAGAACGCTGTTAAAGTTACTGTGGTTGGAAATAAAAAAAAGTACATAGAGCACTGTTCAAGTTACTGTGGTTGAAAATTAAAAAAAATTACACAGAGCTCTGTTCAAGTTACTATAGTTGGAAATAAAAAAATTACACAGAGTGCTGTTCAAGTTACTGTGGTTGGAAATAAAAAAATTACAGAGTGCTGCTCAAGTTACTGTGGTTGGAAATAAAAAATTACATAGAACGCTGTTAAAGTTACTGTGGTTGGAAATAAAAAAAATTACATAGAGCACTGTTCAAGTTACTGTGGTTGGAAATAAAAAATTACACAGAGTGCTGTTCAAGTTACTGTGGTTGGAAATAAAAAAATTACAGATTGCTGCTCAAGTTACTGTGGTTGAAAATAAAAAAAATTACATAGAGCACTGTTCAAGTTACTGTAGTTGGAAATAAAAAATTACACAGAGTGCTGTTCAAGTTACTGTGGTTGGAAATAAAAAAATTACAGAGTGCTGCTCAAGTTACTGTGGTTGGAAATAAAAAAATCACATAGAACGCTGTTAAAGTTACTGTGATTGGAAATAAAAAAAATTACATAGAGCACTGTTCAAGTTACTGTGGTTGGAAATAAAAAAAAAAAATTACAGAGCGCTGTTCAAGTTACTGTGGTTGGAAATAAAAAAATTACAGAGTGCTGTTAAAGTTACTGTGGTCGGAAATAAAAAATTACACAGAGTGCTGTTCAAGTTACTGTGGTTGGAAATAAAAAAAGTACATAGAGCACTGTTCAAGTTACTGTGGTTGGAAATAAAAAAAATTACAGAGCTCTGTTCAAGTTACTGTGGTTGAAAATAAAAAAAAAATTACAGAGCTCTGTTCAAGTTACTGTGGTTGAAAATAAAAAAAAAATACATAGAGCTCTGTTCAAGTTACTGTGGTTGGAAATAAAAAAATACACAGAGCTCTGTTCAAGTTACTGTGGTTGGAAATATAAAAATACACAGAGCGCTGCTCAAGTTACTGTGGTTGGAAATAAAAAAATTAAACAGAGCGCTGTCCAAGTTACTGTGGTTGGAAATAAAAATATTACATAGAACACTGTTCAAGTTACTGTGGTTGGAAATAAAAATATTACATAGAGCACTGTTCAAGTTACTGTGGTTGGAAATAAAAAAATTACAGAGGGTGCTGTTCAAGTTACTGTGGTTGGAAAAAAAATTACACAGAGCGCTGCTCAAGTTACTGTGGTTGGAAATAAAAATATTACATAGAGCACTGTTCAAGTTACTGTGTTTGGAAATAAAAAAATTACAGAGGGTGCTGTTCAAGTTACTGTGGTTGGAAATAAAAAAATTACAGGGAGTGCTGTTCAAGTTACTGTGGTTGGAAATAAAAAAAAATTACAGAGAGCACTGTTCAAGTTACTGTGGTTGGAAATAAAAAAAATTACATAGAGCACTGTTCAAGTTACTGTGGTTGGAAATAAAAAAAATTACATAGAGCACTGTTCAAGTTACACTGTGGCTGGTAATGAGCAAATTGCACAAAGCACTGTTCAAGTAACAGTGTGACTGACAATAAACAAATTACACAGCGCTGTTTAAGTTAGCCTACACTGAGACTGACAATAAACGAATTACACAGAGCACTGTTCAAGTTACACTGTGACTGGCAATAAACAAAATACACATCACTGTTCAAGTTACACTGTTACTGGCAATAAACAACTTACACAACGCTGTTCAAGTCACACTGTGACTGGCAAAAAACAAATTACACAGAGCACTGTTCAAGTTACACTGTGACTGGCAATAAGCAAATTACACAGAGCACTGTTCAAGTTACACTGTGACTGGCAATAAATTACACAGCACTGTTCAAGTTACACTGTGACTGGCAATAAACAAATTACACAGCGTTGTTCAAGTTACAATGTGACTGGCAATGAACAAATTACACAGCGCTGTTCAAGTTACACTGTGACTGGCAATAAACAAATTACACAGTGCTGTTCAAGTTACACTGTGACTGGCAATAAACAAATTACACAGCTTTGTTCAAGTTACAATGTGGCTGGCAATAAACCAATTACATAGGGGACTGTTCAAATTACACTGTGGTTGACAAAAATATACACGAAAAGCTTACTCTGCGATTGGCAAATCTTAATTAGTCCTGAATTATGCAGAAGGAGATTAACGTACTTTTACGAAATTTACCAATAGTGATTATGCGAGAGATGGTTTGCAACATTTGGCAAGAAGGTACCTTTTATATGGTGGGTTGCTTTTATTTGGTTGAAGCAAAATTAAAAACATTAAGCGGCTTTAAGCGTTCAAAGAGTATCTGTCGGTGTTCTTGAAGTAATTTAAGCGGCTTTAAGCGTTCAAAGAGTATCTGTCGGTGTTCTTGAAGTAATTTACACAAGTGTTGCACATCTGTATTATAGAAAGAGCAGGCCAGAGACAAGGAAGTTCCAATGGGTGAAGGAGTGGATCATTTATGGGGATGAAAAATCATGTCGAAGAATGTAAAAAGAAAAATAGGAATATTAAATTAAAGTGAGAGAGAAGATGGGGACGAATGCAATGTATAAGGAAAACAGCCCAATGCTCTTGGTAGACAGATTTGTTTGGGAGTAAGTCAAGGCAGAGAAATGTTAACACTATATTTTGTAACAGCGGTAAAAATAAATAATGTTGGAATACGGGATCTTAAGGACGCTGAACTGAAGGCTACAAATGTTACAGGACGTGGTGTTAATCTAAGGACGACAGTGGTTGTTAGGGAAGTAAGAATGGATTTTTAAGTGTTCAGTAGTAAAAATATCAGGAGTAAACAGGACGAACAAAAATATACATTAAGATGGTGACAGTAACATATCAGCGGTACCCTAACGTAGGCAGAATGTGTCATGATGACAGGATGCTTATATCGGACACAGAGGGCAAGTTTCAAAGTGATGAGGCAGGTACGACTTGCAAAAGTGTAACACCACTGCGTATGCCTGGGAAAGTTGTTTGCGGATGGTTTTAGGGGTTACCTAAACGTATATTGATGATTAAATAGATGTAATTAGGAAGAAGTACAAGAAACTAAAGTATCCTATTTCTATTACACAACGCATTATGAACTTGATGAATTTTTATGGAAATAAATTAACATACAACAAAAAAAACCTGCTAGTATCACCATACAGTAATAATTTTGAAGATACTCCTCGTCTTCTCAAGATCTTTAGAGTGAATGCAAAGTTTCTGTACGAAAGTGAATATCAGCCAGGGAATGTACAAACTTGATTCATTTATTACAGAAGAAAGAAGTAAAATATATTAATTTTAAGGCAGGTAGTTGACATGGGCCTGACAGCTAAGATGTGAGCCACCTGCATAAAAACAATATTTGTTTTTACTAATGAGTGTACGGCTCCACCTCTTTCGTACCAGGTTGAATATTTATCCCAACCTCATGTACATTCGTTTTAGTAACACTCCGGCATTTATAACATTTCTACCACAGTGCACCAGCCTTCTCTAAGATGTCTTAGAAAACTAATGACAAAACCAGTCAAGATTTAAACCAAGTATTTATTTCTTTCCTGTGGTATGTGCATTCATACACTATGCACCCACACTACATACACACAATATTATAAGCATACATACATACAACATACATACATACATACACATATATATAATACACACACACACTATATATATATATATATACATATATATAAATATACACATATATATATATATACATACATATATAAATATATATATATATATATATATATATATATATATATATATATATATATATATATATATATATATATATATATATATATATATATATATATATATATATATATATATATATATATATATATATATATAATACGTATATACTGTATATATATTTCATATACATACAATCATGCTAATCCTCAGTATTTTGCTATTGCTTCCCCACTTCCATACAATATCTGTTAATACAATGAATAATTTAACTACCTATTTCTGTTATTTTAAAATTATTGTCCACTACTTCATTAATAATGCACGTTTCTTTCCCCTTGACCCAGCAATGCTAACGGCACAGTGACGTCACTGAATTCACCGTTTTCTTGACCGAATCCAGTGTACCGGGGGAGTGGGGGTTGGGGCGCTTGTCCCCTGCTATTAAATTTTGTCAATTAAGAACAATTATTAAAATCACTAAAATTAAGAAATGTACCTGCTATATTATAATAAAATCTGCCATCCAAAAAAGTTTCTATGCATGTTCTGAAATTTAAAGCCAATGACTGTATCTGCAATGTTTAAAAAAAAACAGGATAAATTCTTGCAGCCACCTCCACTTACCACACTGACTAAAACCCTGTTTAAGACCATACCTGTCCGCCAAACAAGTAACTCTTTAATGATACAGTCGACCTACTTAGTAGTATTCTTCAGTAGTAATTCACCAGAGCTCTGTTTATTTTATCTGATATTTTATATTCACTTTTTGATCATTAGATTTATCAGTTTTTCAATATTTCTTTACCCTGACATTCTTTGACTGGTTCTCTTCAGCACTACTTTCTGGCTCTTGCATTAACCCCTTCTCTTTTCCTTTTCCTTTTTCTCTTACTTCCTCCGTTGTGAGTGTATTTCCTCTATTTCGTAAAGAGTCCGTCAACACTGCTGTTGCAACTCTCATCCTCGTTTTCTTCTCTTATTTTAGTTATTGCCGCCTTCTCCATTTCTTGTATTCTTCTTAGGACTCCTTTCGAAGTTCTTCACAAGAAATCCAGATGTCCTACTTTCTCCTTCGTCTTCCTTTATCTCTCTTTCAAGTCTCTCCATTATTGAATCCACTTATCTCGTCCCCCTCACCGGCTTCCTCACACTCCCTCTCCCCCCTTCCCCTCAATCCCCCAATATCCCAGGTTTTGCCATCATCCTCAAATGGCCATTAAAAGTTAATCAAAGGAGACGAGTAAACATAATTATAGTTTCTGGTTGTCATGTCACTTGAAGATTTCCCTGAGAAAAAGAAGTTAATATCTTATGGCATTAGATCGACAGCTCACAGAGAGAGAGAGAGAGAGAGAGAGAGAGAGAGAGAGAGAGAGAAAAAATATCTCCTTTTAAAGGTCCTTTCACCAGCTTTACACACTACACAAATAAATATAAAATTGAATACTAACAATACAGCCGTTACAATGACAAAGCTTGCTAAATAGACTTCAAAAACTGCGCGAAATCTCAACATCAATTCTAAAAAGACAAAATGTGGTAAAAAACAATCGCAAAAAAAAGTGGAAAAGCCATTTTCTGAAAATTCAGTCACAGCCATTTATAAAAGCGATCGGCGAACGGCCCCTGAGCCCATCCAACCCGGTGGCTGGAGAGATTGCAAATTGATTTGATTTTAATGGCTTCCGGCGCTTGGCCGACTCACATTTTACAAGAGGATTTCGTGACGCCATTTTTCCTCTTTGTACCTTTCTTTTTCTCTTCTGCTGCATGCCCTTCACCCACTACCAATACCTCTGCTACTTTTACGGGCCTGGCTCTGTTGCTGTCACTTCGGCTGCTGCTAGTACATGAATGATGCCAGTCTGCATTGTCTACATTCGTCTCTTTTGCATGTTTTGCCTACTGCTACTATTAATGCCGTGGCTTCCAGTACATATTTTGCAAGTGGCTTTCCTATTGTATTTTTATCTTTTGACTTATTTTCATGCCTTCCATCTGCTGCTACTGTCATTACTGCTATTAGTGTTCCTCCTCCTCCTACCCGTTCTATCGCTATCACTACAACTGATAACGCTGTCGTCGTGTTCAATGGATTTTTATGATGCATAAATGCAAAAACTTTGATTTCTGTGGCAAGCTGGATCATATTATTAACTAGAAGGAGAAGGTATCATGAAGAGACAGCAAAGCTATTTCTGATAGAGAGAGAGAGAGAGAGAGAGAGAGAGAGAGAGAGAGAGAGAGAGAGAGAGAGAGAGAGAGTGTAAAACAGACTTCTGTAAACAGACCCATCTTAAACACTCCAAATGATTTCTTTTAATTTCATCCAAAGTCCGATGGCACATCAATCTAACACACTCATCTTGACCAGGGCTGGCAAATATATGAGACTAACACAAGCAATCTGGGTCGAAAATTCCAAAGCTTGAAGATAGAACAAAACCTAAACCACGCTGAAAAGTGGGTCAGTACTGTCTACAGTGAGCCTACCCCAGCGCACTGTAGACAGGACTTTGAAAAAAGTTGGTTGAAGGGACCTATCTCAGGCTCTCAAGTTCACTGCCCTTTTGCCTTTTGGGTTTTTCATCCAGCCCCTTGATTTCCTCCTTACTCAAGCTGTCCAACTTTTTTACTTTAGCCTTGCTCCAAATTTCGTGTTTCATTTCTCAGGCAAAGCCTTTATTCAACTTTCAACTGGGGCATCAGCCTTGTTGACCTTATTTTAATACTTACAAAGTTTTCATATTTTTTCCTCACATAAACTTGCATAGGAAATATCTAAAAGTTAGAAACACAAAAAAACGACGTCGACTGACTTGATAGCATGAATTTTGTATATGGTTTTATCTTCTTCCAAATATTTGATGATGATGATGATGATGATTTTTTATGATAATTGAAAGCATGAAAATGGTTTTATCTTCCAAATATTTTTTTAGTAATAATGAAAAATGTTTTTATTATTATTATTATTATTATTATTATTATTATTATTATTATTATTATTATTATTATTATTCCAATACCATTATACAAAAATATTGGTGATAATGACCTTGGGCCAATGTTCCCCCCAAAACTTGAAAACTTCTGTCCGACCAACGAAGCAATAAAATCCGACATAAAATGTATTTATGCAAAATGAACAACGTTTTATCTTTTGGGCAAAAGAATCAACACTTGAACCAAAAGGACACTCCTGAGCGTATTTGCCTTTTGGCCTCTACGATTCTATTTCATTTTTTCTCCTTTTGGTATTTTACAATAAGCTTTTTGGGTATAGAAATCTTTTCTCAGACATTTCTTTTTCTTATTATTATTATTATTATTATTATTATTATTATTATTATTATTATTATTATTATTATTAGCAGCAACAGCAGCAGCAGCAGTAGTAACTGCGATGGAATACTGTCCATGTCTCGTCAAAAGTGACTACAACATTTAAGTCATTCTGCAACTGCATAGTACTTACATATCAGGTATACTATGTTACTTTGTACTTCCTTGTTTAATATTTTGTGACAGAAAGCTACGTATTTACTTCCCGTAGACTAACTGTCATACGCACAAATATATAGATAACTGTTGCGTTTCATATGTAATTATTATTATAATTGTTACTCTAAGCAAGCAAACATCCAAAGGGGAAAAGCACAAGAGTTCGTTAATTCGATATGCGATGTTCATGCCTGAAACAAAAACAAAGAAAATAACAAATAACCCTTAATCAACTGCCAAAGAAATAACACATGCACCTTTACATAAAAATTACCGTATCTTCTGTCACTTACGAAAACCGGCATCAATAACAATGACAGACTCATACACTTTTTTTTTTTAATTAAGGCAATGACCTCTAATATTAATCAGTACTACCACGTTGTAAAACAATAGATTGCGATATCGTGCTAAGAAGATAACTCTTATTAGGTCGTAAAGTACTGCAAGAATGGAAGTCCCTAGTGAACTATGAGTTCATGGACTGAATCAAAATTATCACTATGGGGAAAAAAGAAACTATCACTCAGAGCAAGTCATAAACAAAGAGAGATCACGAGAGTATTAAGTTAACGACAGAAAAAAATACTCCTTGAAGGCTTACACTAAGTTCTACTGAAGTTTGTTCGCCTTTAGCAACACCAGATACTAATATTTCCTATATCATTTGGTGAAACTTGTAGCAACTTCATTTTGTATCAGGGAAACAATTAACTGCAAAAATTAGCATTATCTGCATGCTATAATAATTTTCCAGAGAAAATTTTGTCCCTAAGAGATTAAAACCACATGAGGCAAAGACCTCAAACCACTGAACACTTACTAAACTGACTGAGATCTCGTATGAATTTCTAACAACTAAGTTACGAAATGTACACTGGTGTCTTGTGTTTAACGCAAGACGTAAGAACCTCTAAAATATCTCTCTCTCTCTGTGTAAGTTTGGTTTATATCCTTAGCCAAGGCTGTCTGGAATGCTGCAAGATGGATCTAAAATGTCATTCCAAATGTCTGCAGGTGCAACGGCTGTCAAGAAGCCAATGTCTGGGCTAAGCTCAACTTATCAGCACCCTGGAAGGATGGAAATCGTTCGATTTTTGTTGCAATCGGTATTCATACGTTCCTTTGCAACTGGCAGATAATGATCAACTTTTACACAACTGGAAAACTGTTGTTAAAAAGTTGATAAAATGTGATACGTTGTGGGGAGGCTTTTTCTCTTAATAATGGAAAACACTCACCATCATCTTCACCCTAGCAGTTAGGTCACCTAGGATCCTTTTAAAGTGCCTTCAACTAGAAGCAACTTTAGTTGGAGGTGACTTACACAAAAAGTATCCAAAGGGGAAATGTCAACAAAATACTTTTCTGTCTGAAATATCCGAAGTACCGTCTCTGTAGTATCCTTTAGGCATGTTTGTGCATCTTGCCACCAGTAATTTATGAAAGATGACCAGTAACTATTGGCAAGAGATGTTCATGTCTGTCATCTTGCAACAACATATGGCAACAAAATATGAATCAGTAAAACAGCAGCATAATCAGACTAATGCGACTTATTATTCCTCTAGTGAATTTGATAAAACAATAGTTGTCAGTTTCAGCAAAAGTTAGCACTACAGGCATGGAAGCCTCTTTCTATTTACGAAAAATCTACTTAAAACTGCCATGTCCAATTAACGTAACCTTCCTAACTGATAAGCGTGTTTACAAAAAAGGGTAAAATTAAGTATACTACTTCGTTCAATGCAAATTTGAATGTTCCATAAGCAGAAGAAAATCCCAGTTCATTTTACCAAAAGATTAGGTGTGTGTGACATTAAACGCATTTTGGTGCACTCTGTGTTACAGCAACACGAGAAGCTGGAAAAATGTCGTCCCTGTGACATTCCATTCTAAGTTGTTATTGTTCCTGATTATTCCTTCTTTTGTCTAGGGTCCCACTCCGCCAAAGGGGTTCTGCGAGACCTGTGAGACCCGCAAACTCAAAGCGAGTCTCAGAGCCCTCGGGAAAAAAGGAATCTAAATTTTTTTCCTGAAAGACTCAATATTTTCAGTCCTCCTAATATCAACTGAGAGCTTATTGCACAGTATTAGAGCGACAAATTTAAAGGCTCTGAAGCCAACATTCGATTGCATCTTGGCTCAAACAACCTGAGATCATCTCTTTCTCCATCCATTGGCTGTATTAGGCTTAGCAAGTCATTCAAATATTTTGGACACCGTCTTGATAGCTTGGTGAATCATTACACATTTTAAATATTCTAGCTTTGATAAGGATCACGAGCAATGCAAACAATACAGACGTAATCGTGTCGCGTGGCGCAACACCCTCTGTCAATCTATTTAATATATTTTGTAGTTTCCTAAGTTGCGTCGTAGGCAGATTATGACAGAGTTGCATCGTAGGCAGATTGTGACAGAGTTGCAAAGGGCCACTTTATTTATGACAATCACAAAGCTTTTAACAAAAGCTATATTGCAAACCCTTACAATTTTCTTCATTTGAGCAATAGGAGACAAATTATAGTCTAGAAGCAGACCTAAGTCACGTGCTTGTCAGCAATTTTACCTACAAATTACGCGTAGCCGAAAATCACCAAGGTTCTTAAATCGTTTTACCTTCCTACCGTTATGAATTCAGTTATATTTTCATTTAATGTCAACTATTTCAATGGCATCCAATCCTGAACACTCATAAGAATGTTATCTTCTCATTTGTATTTTTAATGTTATGTAAAAATAAATGGAAGTCATTCGCAAATAGCTTAAACTTTACCCCATGTCCACTCAGTAGTACGTTTGACAATCCAGTCGTATAAATACAAAGTAAAATTAGGCCCAATAGACTTCCTTGTGATACTCGTCGTCTTAGTGTTTCATAAGATGAGTATGAGTTCCCAATCTGTACACAGTATTTCCTGTCACACAGGTAGTCTTTCAAATACTCAAAAGCTTCATCAGTAATACTAACTAACGGTAAATCATTCAGAAGTAGTACATGTACAACTATATCAAAATCAGCGCTGAGATCAAGCAAGGCTACAATACAACATTTGTCTTCATCCATCACTTCTAACAGATCATTTAGAAGCAGCATACAGCGATCTCTGTAGAATATAACTGTTTATAAGCATTTACCCTTTCCAGATGACTAATTAGTTGCTCTGGAGTAACATTCTAGCATTTTGGACATAAAAGATACATTATGAACAGGCATGTATGAACTTAACTTCTGATGATCAAGAGCACCTTTCAAGACTGATTTAACATCAGCCACTTTCTCAGATAATGGGAACTTGCACTCAGAGATAACATTTATAACTTGCATTATTATATCGATGACGCATAAAAAATTTTCCAGTCCAGCAAATTCAGGTATTAACATCGGATCAGTCAACCTGAATGTTTTCATTGTCTCTTGAATAATCCCAATGACTTCATCGTCATTTACAATTAAACCTCGTTAGTCTTTCACTTGTTTCTGTTGCAGTATTTATATGATTCGGCGTTTCAGTAAGTGATGGTCTCAGTTTTCTCCTAACAAAAGTCAAGAAAAATATCAGCTCGTTCTTGATCAATGAAACATTAAGGGAGATTTTGTTCCTTTACATTTCCAGTTAAGCTATCCAGAAGTTGATATAATTTATTCATATCCGTTTCTAATTCTCAGATTTCCTGATGATAACCTTCAGTTTTTCAGTTTTTCTCTTTTTTATTATAAAACTGTGACGGTTTTTCACTATTCTATATTCTTCCCATGCACTTTCAGTCTTTAATCTTCGCCATTTTATCTCGTTACTACTTGTTCTCCTCTTTAGTCTCTGGGTCTTGCCATTAAACCAAAGTGATCTGTCCTTGATGGTTATGCGTTTCTCCAGTATCACTTATATTCATTTTCATTCATCCACTTATATCATTCATGAGAGAACTTACACAATCTACTCTTAACAGGTCACGGTTACAATGATCACAATGAATATTTTTTTATCTTCATTCATTTTGTGGATCACTTCATCAATAAAACTATACGGATAAATATCGATCTATTCCCAAAAGTTTTCTTTATCACACTACATTTCAATACAGTTGGTCCACTGCTCCTCAAATACAAATGGATGTGTGTGTGTGTGTGCATGTACGTATGTTCCAGCATAACTCTGAAACGCATTGAGCAATTTCAACCAAACTTGGTATACATAAGACTTACTATATGGGAGAGAATACTGTGGGGGATAAGACATCACTGGCACCAAAGGGGGGGTGGGAAGGGAGTGACATGTAAATATAACCGAAAACAACAGATATTAGCGTCTAACCCATAGTTTTTGGGGTCGCTGAGATGAATAGTGACATTCCCAATGCCCTTTAAGTCCAAGTTCAGCCCCAGTAGGAAGGGGATGAGAAGGGTTGAAAAATAAAATGTTAAAAATGACAGATATTAGTGTCTAATCCACAGTTTTTGAGGTCGCTGGGATAAATAGTGACACTCCCGATGCCCTTTAGGTCCAAGTTCAGCACCGATACAAATGGGGTGAGAAGGGGGTGAAATTTAAGATGTAAAAAATTCTGGGCAATGTGACTGAAGCATCTCTCTTAACAGGAAAGGGAGAGGAAGTGAGAGAGAGAGAGAGAGTAGAGGGGTGTTGGGAGGGGAAAGAGGGAAAGAGTGAGAGAGAGTTGGAGAGAGAGATCGAGTTTATCGGTTGTCATTCAGTTTTCTCAGGCTTGTAACTACATAGCCGTAAGATCCAAGCGCAAGAAATTGAAGAGACTGTGATGGCCAGTCGCGGTTAACAAACCCACGTCACCATAATCACAAGGAGGTCACATTGCCGACCTGACCACGAGAAGGATAAAAGTCCATTACCTCTCGTACCTGTCGTTTTCAGAAATATTTATTAGACCTGGAATAGACCCATCCTCACCATTGTAGCCAAGTAGGCAATCGTTTTCATTGCTTTTTAGGTGGGAATATTTATGTAGAATCTACTGGTCACTTTTACCAGACACATATGTAATTCTAATAGCCACAATACCCTCTTAACTTCTCGAATTCTTCAAGCTTTTTTTGGATATGCTTGTAACTACAAAGCCCACTTGGCTACGATGGTCAGGATGGGTCTATTCCAGTTCTAATAGATATATCTGAAAATGACAGGTATATGTATGTACGAGAGGTAATAGACTTATCCTTCTCGTGGTCAGGTCGGCAACGTGATCTCCTTGTGATTATGGTGATGCGGGTTCGTTTCCCGCAACCGGCCATTACATTCTCTTCAATTTCTTCTGCTTGGATCTTGCAGCTTTGTAGTTACAAGCATATCCAAAAAAAGTGCGAAGAATTTGAGAAGTTAAGAGGGCATAGTGGCTATTAGAATTACATATGTGTCTGGTAAAAGTGACCAGTAGATTCTACATATATATTTCAGCTTAAAAAGCAATAAAAACGATTGCCCACTTGGCTACGATGGTGAGGATGGGTCTATTCCAGCTCTAATAAATATATCTGAAAACGACACGTATATGTATGTACGAGAGGTAATAGACTTTTATCCTTCTCATGGTCAGGTCGGCAACGTGACCTCCTTGTGATTGCGGTGATCTTGCACTTGGATCTTGCAGCTTTGTAGTTACAAGCATATCCAAAAAAAGAGCGAAGAATTCGAGAAGTTAAGAGGGCATTGTGGCTATTAGAATTACATATGTGTCTGGTAAAAGTGACCAGTAGATTCTATATATATATATATATATATATATATATATATATATATATATATATATATATATATATATATATATATATATATATATATATATATATATATATATATATATATATATATATATATATATATATATATATATATATATATATATATATATATATATATATATATATATATATATATATATATATATATATATATATATATATATATATATATATATATATATATATATATATATATATATATATATATATATATATATATATATATATATATATATATATATATATATATATATATATATATATATATATATATATATATATATATATATATATATATATATATATATATATATATATATATATATATATATATATATATATATATATATATATATATATATATATATATATATATATATATATATAATATATATATATATATATATATATATATATATATATATATATATATATATATATATATATATATATATATATATATATATATATATATATATATATATATAATATATATATATATATATATATATATATATATATATATATATATAATATATATATATATATATATATATATATATATATATATCTATATATATATATATACATATATATATATATATAATATATATATATATATATATAATATATATATATAATATATATATATAATATATATATATATATAATATATATATATATATATATATATATATATATATATATATATATATATATATATATATATATATATATATATATATATATATATATAGGCATTGTGGCTATTAGAATTACATATGTGTCTGGTAAAAGTGACTAGTAGATTCTATATATATATACGAGTATATATATATATATATATATATATATATATATATATATATATATATTATACATATATATTGTCACGGTGTACCAAGTACCTGGTTATTACACAACTAATCACAGATTTCAAAAATTTAACTCACTTTAGCCAGACACCTGAACTCTCATAACAATACAAATTACAACCTAGCACTCTAAAGGTAACAGTGATCCCTTAACAAACTTACTAATCACGAGAGAAATCAGACTAAGTTTATCAAAATAAGACTGAGGTATCAACAATTAAACAAGAAATATACTAGAGTAAAAGGGTATCACTCCATCAAACAACTTTAACTGTTTCCTTGGTCTTAATTCACTTCAGCAAAACTAAAGGAACATAACATGTTTATCACTTTGCCTTATACACACAATTAATCCTATTCACTGGTTGTCAATAAATGAAACACTGTTTTTAAACATTTAAAATACAAAAATTTATTTTTAAATTCAAAATTATAATTAGAATTCACAATCTGAAAAAATTAACTATCACTTGAAAACACAAAATTTAATTAATTATTGAGTCAAACTATTAAACAAAACAAAATCACAAAAACTTCAATTTATCAAGAAATTAAATTAATCAAGCCAAATTTAAACTATTGAAGAATTACTCAAGATTTGAAAAGAAAATCTTAAGTGAAAAGAAAATCTTAAGTGAAAATTAAATCAAGTATACAAGGTTAAATTATTAAGAAATACTTAGATTACTAAGTAAATAAATGTTAAATCACCAATATATAAAATGTGAAAAATTAAGGGATTGCAAACACAAGAACACACAAAAATACACAATATTTACCAACAATAATTTCACTAAGGAAAAAAATTTCTTCATATACCTTATTATACCATGGTAATAATAAATAAAATTCACTTTACCTTACACAAGCTTGTGAAAACTTTTGCAAAATCACCTGAAATGCAGCTGCTTGAGATTCACAAAACACTTTTGTTAGGCGCCGTTACACACTTTTCCTATATTCAGATCTCAAAAGGTAAGACTAATACCACTGACCACACAAATATTTTACATTAATAATTTCTCTCTTTTGAGAGAGAGAGAGAGAGAGAGAGAGAGAGAGAGAGAGAGAGAGAGAGAGAGAGAGAACCACAAGAACAGTCTCTGAAATCAGAATGAGCAAATTTTTGGATTCCAGTTAGAAATGAAACAATCACATGACTCACTATTCCTGAGCAAACATTTTGGGGCCAAAACTAGCCCGTTAGAACAATACATGATCAGAGCAATGCAATCTTACAAAACATGACGTAATCAATTGAGACACGTGCTTTTACTCTCAAAGGGCTTATGCAACCCGAACAGAAGGACGCTCTTAACGAACTCTCAACACAATCAAAATAGTTGGCTGATCATAAATGGCATGTTTTTTAAAACAAGACTTAGAACCAAACTTGGTTTTCAGAACAGTACATGAAACATTGCGAAATCATTAGTCTTTTTCTCTTATGAGACAAAATCTTAAACGACTCGACTGCCATTCTCTCGCTTGGCAACGCATTATCTTTTGCTATCTTTTGCGAACGAGTACAGAACACATGTTGCTGGGAGACAAAATGCGCAATCACATACTATGTCATTATTAAAACATATTATTAATTCTAAATTACACTTAAGTTATCTAAATCACTAACTCTTTTGAGATCTGATATTACACTATATACAATACTTCAACAATTATTACCATTACACAGAACATATGAGAACTAGAACAGAAAATATATCAAAATCATGGAATGATATACATTAAAAGGCAACATCATGAAATTCCTCCCCCAGAAGATTAGCTATCCTGGGTTTGAATCCAATAATTCACAACGGAATAAATAATCTGCAATTACATTGTTCTTTCTAAAAATGTCCTCTACTTTTACTCAGTAGAGTTACAAAATCAGTCATGGGAGCTAGTATGGCTGAGAAATTCGGATAGAATCAATGATAAAATCCAGCCATGCACAAAAATCTTTGTAGCTGTTTCCTGGTAGTAGGGGGGAATAACCTTACAGATACCTTCTACATAAGCATCAACAGGAGCGAGAAGGCCTTTTCCAGCTTCAAATCCCAGATACTGAACAGTTGCCTTTCCAAACTCACTTTTTTGTAAGTTGATTGTTAGTCCTTGAACACTTTCCTTAAAATTTTCAGATGCTCTTCCCATGTATTAGAATAAATCATAATGTCATCAAGGATCCTAGCAGTTGATCCATCACTCAGGATGTTGCGGGTACATTCATCAGACCAAACGGCAAAATAGTGTATTGATACAGTCCAAAAGGAATACTGAAAAGCTGACAGCAACTTAGCATTCTCATCTAAGGGAATTTGATAATATCCTTTCAGCATCTATCTTGCCCAAAGTTATCAAGTAATTGATCTATAAGAGGCAAGGGATAATTGTCAGCCACATTGATGGAATTCAGTTTCCTATAATCAGTACACATCCTAAATGAGCCTCTGGTTTCTTCACTAACACACAAGGAGAACTGTAATGACTTGAACTGGGTCATGCTAATCCATGCTGCAACAAATATTCAACTTCTTTCTTCAAAACATCTCGATGAAAAGGTGAGAAGCAATAAGCTCTCTGTTTAAGAGGTTTTCCATCTTCTCTGATCTATATCTCATGCTTTGTCAGATCAGTACGCCTAGGTACATCTGCAAAATTTCAGGGAAACTTCTAATCACTTAATTCACTACTTTGCTCAACACTCAGATGTTTTAGTTTATCCTCCAAATTTTCCAATATTGAAGAATTGTTCACCTTGCTTTCAGCTCCCAGTTCATAGCCATCATCATCCTCTGTAGATGAAGTTGTCTGTGTTATTGAAACTGTTTCAGTTTTAGTCCCTGAGAAGTAAGGTTTCAAAAGATTCACATGTATCTTCCTATGTTGTTTCCTTCTTCCTTGTGTTACAATCACATACATAAGTTCGATCACTTAACTTCTCTATGGTCTTATAAGGACCTTGAAACTTATCGGTAAGGGGAAATCTTTTCACTGGTAAGAACACTAGAACTTGCTGTCCTACACTAACATTTCTTAGCTTAAGTCTTTGCATCATATCTTCTTTTCATTTTTTCTTCACTTATTTTCAGATTTTCTGAAGAGAATTTTCTAATTTCTCTTAGCCTTTTCCTCAAATTCTTCACATATTCTCCTTGGATTTCCTCTTGATTTTCTTCCCAATTTTCTGTAAGAATCTTCAATGGGCCTCTCACATCTCGACCGAAAATCATCTGATTAGGTGAACATCCCATACTTTCTTGATAAGCATTCCTAACTTCAAACAACATCACGGGTAAACCAGCATCCCATTCTCTTCTTGATTCATAACAATACTTAATTACATACTTTTCAATGTCTGATGAAACCTTTCCAAGGCTCCTTGAGTCTCTGGATGATAAGTAGTTGATAGCTGTTGTTTCACTCCTAACAAGTTCATCACGTCCTGGAACAATTTTAAGTAAAGTTCGTTCCTCTATCACTTTGCACAATTTCTGGTATTCCAAACTTGGAGAAAAACTCACACCAACTTCTCAGGATTAACCTTTGCACTTATTCTTCTTACAGGAATCGCCTCAGGATACCTGGTCACTGGGCACATTACTGTTAACAGATATTCATTTCCTTTCTTTGTTTTCGGAAGCGGCCCAACCACATATATAATCACCTTGCTAAAGGGTTCTCCTCTAACTTCTATGGGTTGTACGGGCATGGGGGCTTTCTGAATGGTTTCATTTGGTTTTCCAGCTATCTGGCATATGTGACACCCTCTGTAAAATCTGCCAACATCCTTGTGAAGTCCAGGCCAGAAAAAAATACTCCATAATCTTCTCAACAGTCTTCCTGATTCCCATATGTCCAGACTCATGCGCTACTGCTACCACTTGCTTCCTAAATGGATATGGAATCCAAAATTTGATGATATTCGCCCCATTCAGCATTTCCTGGTATATCTGCAGGTCGATGCTTCCTCATTAGCAATCCTTCCTTTAGATAATAACAGGTATGAGTTTGTTGCATCTCTTCTTGGTCAACAACTCTGAAGAACAAATCAGCTAATGCTGTATCCTCCTTCTGCTGTTCCATTGGCTTCTCTCTAGTCACCTGACTAACTTCAAAGGCTAAACTTTCAACATCTGCTGACTCTGCTACTGTAGTTTCACTACTATTATCAGGAACACTCTGACTACTCTGAGTCTCTTCAGTAACAACAGGATCCTCGTCTTCTTGGGAAATCTCTTCATTACTCTCCAGGAAAGTGAAGGGGAACTTCACTTTCCTGGAAAAGCTCTTCTAAGCTCAAAGATCCTTCACTTGATCCTTCTGGTGCAGGTAAATTCTCAGTTTCTTTGCTTGCAAACATAGTTCCCTTCATACTCCTTACAATTACACAACTTGGAAAAAGGTGGGGGGTTTTCTTTTCTAAATCTACCATAGGACTAATCCTCAACTGTTTGTCTGAAACTATAGGACAAGAAATAAATGGTACACCACCTAATTCATTACCCAGTAAAACATGCACACATTCAACAGCCAGTAAGTCCTTTACAGCAAAATCAACATTTCCTGTCACCAATTCACACGACAGGTGCAAGTGGCTTATAGGGGTTACCTCTTCTCCTCCTACACCCTTCAAAATAACAATCTCCTGTGAGATTCTTCTCCAACTGTAGGTGAGCATCACGAACTACCACACTATGGTTATTCCCCATATCACGTAATACCTTGACTGGTACCTGCATGCTCCCTCCTTGAGTTGTGAGCGTACCTTCGTAAGCATACGGCTTAAAAGCCTCCAAGCCGCTCAGCCACTCACTGCATGAGATTACATTTCCACATGTTGCTAAACACTCAGCTTGTTTAGTCTCAGTCTTCCCAACTGTCTCCGGCTTCCCCACACTGCTATTCGTAGTTTGCTTCACCTGGTTACCTTTAAACACATGACCAATGGCTTGGTCTGCTGTTGTGTCTGATAACAATCTCGACTGTAGTGCCCTGCTCTTCCACACTTCAAGCAGACAACATTAGTCTTCTGTATTTGTCTTGAGAAACTGGATGATGAGGACTTAACAATCGATTGCTGAGAGGTATTCCCAGTAGTAATGTTCCTGAAATTTGGATGAGACCTAAAACCTGTGCGTTGTTGGTTCTGGTACTTGACATTATAATTCCTTTTGCTAATAATTACATTATAGTCCTCACTCAATGTAGCAGCTTTGTCTAGTTTCTTAACTGCTCTCTCTTGTAAATGGGCTCTTATGTGTTCAGGAATTCCTCTAAGATATTGCTCTAGGACTACTAACTCATCAAGTTCGTCCATAGCTTTAACTTTAGCAGCCTCCAACCATCGTTTTAAACATCTTACTTAGTAGGCATAATCCAAGAAAGCCATCTTCTCATCTTTTCTTAAAGATCTGAATCTTTCATTGTAACACTCAGGGGTCATCTGGTAAGTTGTAGCACATTATGTTTCAGTTCCTTGTAATCTTTACACTGATTAGCTGATAAGGCTAAATAGGAACTACTTCTTTTACCAATGAGAAAACACTGTAACAAGACACACCATTTATCTTCTGGCCATCCCATACCTGAAGCCACTTTCTCAAGGTGATTAAAAAACTCATCTGGAGCTGCTTCCGTAAACTTTGGAATTAACTTCTGCACTCTTACCACATCAAATACAGGATCAGAATTACCTTGGGTAGGGCTAGACAGTGTTACAGGTAACTTGGAGCGAGCTTCTATTAATTTCATCTCCTTCTCTTTCCTCTCTTGCTTCTTTTGCTCCTTCTCAATTAACTTCTGCACTCTTACCACATCAAATACAGGATCTGAATTACCTTGGGTAGGGTTAGACAGTGTTACAGGTAACTTGGAGCGAGCTTCTATTAATTTCATCTCCTTCTCTTTCCTCTCTTGCTTCTTTTGCTCCTTCTCTTTCTTCTTCTGCTGCTCTTTCTTCTTCTCTTTTTCTTTCTCTTTCCTCTCTGTCTCTTTCTCTTTCTGCCAGCATTCTCAGCTTAATCAAACTTTCTTCTCTTTCCTATCTTTCTTTTTCTGCTTGCATTTTCAGCTTAATCAAGCTTTCTTTTGCAACTATGTGTCTAAGTTCTACCTCTGCATCACTTTTCTCTTTCTTTCACCCTTGCTTATTTATAAATTCTGCCTCAACTGCATTCAGCAATTCTTGTGCCTCTCCTAACCCTTCATATATTTTACCAGAGTCCATCAATGCTTGGATTGCAATACATCTGATTTGTGCCTTAGTCATACTACTAGACACATTATCCCCACATGCCACTGCTAAAGCAGTCCACTGTGCCTTAGTCAGGTTGAATTCAGATAACTCCTGGATGGATGGAGCTGCTAAAAACTTCTGAACATTGAACAGAGCCATTTTCTCTAAGTAACTCAACTAAATAATTCACAATACAATGCAAAAATAACTATGTGGTCACTATCAAAAAATCCCCAACACCACCAGCATAAACCAGAGTGATATTTCATTTTCTTCCCAGGTCTGGACACCAAAAAATTATTATTATTGTCACAAAGTGTAACCAAGCATATGGTTATTACACAACTATTCACAGAATTCAAAAATTTCACTAACTTCAGCCAGATACCTGAACTCTCATAATAAAAATTACAACCTAGCACTCTACAGGTAACAGTGATCCCTTAACAATCTTACTAATCACGAGAGAAATCAGACTAAGTTTATCAAAACAAGTGTGAGGTATCAACAATTAAACAAGAAATGTACTAGAGTAAAAGCGTATCACTCCATCAAACAACTTTTAACTGTTTCCTTGGTCTTCATTCACTTCAGCAAAACTAAAGGAACATAACATGTTTATCACTTTGCCTTATACACACAATTAATCCTATTCACTGGTGGTCAATAAATGAAACACTTTTTAAATGTAAAATATGAATATTTATTTTTAAATTCAAAATTTATAATTAGAATTCACAATCTGAAAAAATTTACTATCACTTGAAAACACAAAATTTAATTAATTCCTGAGTTAAACTATTAAGCAAAATTAAATCACAAAAACTCTGTCAATAAATTAGTTAGTCAAGCAAAATTCAAACTACTAAGAATTACTCAAGATTTGAAAAGAAAATCTTAGTCAATGAAAATTAAATCAAGTATACAATGTTAAATTATTAAGAAATACTTATACTGCTAAGTAAATAAATGGTAATCACCGATATATAAATTGTGAAAAATTAAGAGATTGCAAACACAAGAACACACAAAAATAACCAAAATATTTACCAACAATTTCACTAAGGAAAAAAATTTCTTAATATACCTTATTATACCATGATAATAACTAAAATTCACTTTACCTTACACAAGCTTGTGAAAACTTTTGCAAAATCACCTGAAATGCAGCTTCTTGAGATTCACAAAACACTTTTTTGTTAGGCGCCGTTACATACTTTTCCTTCACTCAGATCTCAAAAGCTAAGATTAATACCAGTGGCCACACAAATATTTTACGTTAATAATTTCTCTCTTTTGCAGAAAGAGGGAGAGAGAGAGAGAGAGATAGAGAAAGAGAGAGGAAACCACACAAACGGAATCTGAAATCAGAATGAGCACATTTTTGGATTCCAGTTAGAAATGAAACAATCAGATGACTCATTATTCCTGAGCAAAATGTTTTGGGGACAAAACTAGGGCATTAGAACAATATGTGATCAGAGCAATGACTTAATCGATGGGGAAACGTGCTTTTACCCTCAAAAGGCTTACGCGACTTGAACAGAAAATGATATGGGACAAAGCTCTTAATGAAATCTCAACATGATCAAAACAGACAGCAGTTGGCTAATCATAAATGGCATGTTTTTAAAACAAGACTTAGAACCAAAGTTGGTTTTCAGGACAGTTCATGAAACACTGCGAAATCATTAGTCTTTTTTCGTATCAGACAAAATCTTAAACAACTCAACTGCCATTCTCTTGCTTGTCAACGCGTTATCTTTCGCGATGACAACCAAATCAAAACAGGATATACGAAATCACGAGTACAGAACACATGTTGCTGGGAGACAAAATGCATGATCACATACTTTGTCATTATTAAAACATATTACCACTTCTAAATTATGCTATTAAGTTATCTAAATCACTAACTCTCTTGAGATCTGACATTACACTATATACAAAACTTCAACAATTATTAACATTACACAGAACACATGATAACTAGAACAGTAAATATACAAAATCATGGAATGATATACATATTGAAGGGCAATATCATGAAAATATATTATATACAGTATGTACATATATTTATTTGAGAGAGAGAGAGAGAGAGAGAGAGAGAGAGAGAGAGAGAGAGAGAGAGAGAGAGAGAGAGAGAGAGATACATATCCATGCGTGAATGGAGGTTACTTCGACGCAGACCTGTATTTATCCTTTCAGTAATACTCAGTGTCCTCTGCAATGCGTGACTTCTGGAAATTCTTTAACTATGACAGAAATATGGGTTGATAGGTCTTTTTGGACTGACTGGATTGCTTTATATAAGTCACACCCATGCTTATGGAATGTTAAATCCACGTGTTATTCAAACAGATATAGATGCTACACAGGAATCTGTCGTCAAGAAAATAAACATGAGACGTGCATTCCGGGCTGATATTCCCAAGCCTATGAGGAGATATCACCACACTGAACTTAAGGTCTTCATAAGATCTCCCTGTCGCTAAATACCATAGTGTGGCAGTCAGTCTATCGGCCGGAGATATAGATTGCCTCATACAGGTGTCTGATTTTCTTATGTAAGGTGTTATTAATGCCAGCAGTTCCCTAAATTTATCCATGCCCATAGTAAAAAAATTATACCAATCACCTGGATGACATCTGAGTTCATCTATGAGGGATGCACAAGAAAACTAATTTCTTCTAAGTAACCAGTCTTTTATACCCAATATCGCTTTCTTTTCTTAGCACTGTTCTTCATTTTGACGTAAACTATGGCACAAATTTCTATAGTTTCCAGTTCACTTTTGGAGAGTACCTCAGCCATCACTCTAGCACGTCCAAGAAGCAAATGAGCAATTTACACAGACCGGGTTGTAGCATCAATGGCCGTGTCATTTCTTTCGACGCTCCTCCCGTTTCAATATGTCCGGGGACAAGTCTAAGAGTGAAGTCCTGCCTTAACCCGTGCCTTCACTAGAAGAGAAAGTAAATTGCGTTCTTTGGCTGGCTGAGCTAAAATGTATTGTCGCTGTCCAAAGAAGGTTTACAACCCAGTACAATAAAAAAGCACCGTACAGGATGAAGAAATTTAAGGAAACAGGTTCTGCTGTTGATAAACCACGGTCTGGTAGACCATCTGTTGATCAGTAGAACAATCCTTTGAAAAAAGTCCCAGAAAGAGTCTAAGATGAGCATCTTTGGACATGAGGCTTTCAAAATCTACCGTGCTTAAGATTCTGTGGGAAAAAACTTGAAATGAAAGCATACGGACTCCAACTGCATGTTCTCTGGCGAAGCAACATTCCACATTAGTGGCAAGGTTAACAGGCATAACCACTGTATTTGGGGAATTGAAAAGCCAGGTGAATCTGTTGAACATGAAAGACATTCTCTCAAAATTAATGTCTGGTGTGCTTTGGGAAATCGAAGCATAGGGCAAATCTTTTTTGAACGACGTGTTGCTAATGGTGATGACTATTTAGAAATGCGGTAAAATTACTTTACTCCTAAGCTTGAACAATTAGAACTTATAGAGAATACAGTTTTTCAACAAGATGGTGCACCTTGTCACTTTGTTCTGCAAGTTAGCCAGTTTCTAAACGAGAAATTCCCTGACAGATGGATTAGAAAAGTTGGACCATTATTATGGCCTCCACGTTCACCAGATTTGACTCCACTGGATTTCTTTTTATGGGCACATGTGAAAAGTATTGTTTATTTTTCTAAGCCACGATCTTTAGAAGAACTGAAAGCAAGGATAAATGATGTGATTGAAGGTATTACTGAAAATCAGCTGGAAAATGTTCTTCGAGGACTAAAGAACCGTATTTTTCCTTAAGTGTGTGTGTGTGTGTGTGTGTGTGTGTGTGTGTGAAAGAGACAGCCCTTCCCTTCTATTAAATTTATGTTGATTTACTTGAATGGCTTAAGTTCCCTTACTGTAAACCACAGATATTGAATTTCACTGTGCTTCGGGAAAATTTGTAAAGTAAAAAAGAATACCTAAATTGAACAAAAACCTAAACTGATTAACGTTACATTTGTTTGTAATTATAATTTAAATGGTCTGACAGCTAAAATACTAATATTCGATGAAAGCATGCTCCAGAAGAAAAAGAGCAGATTAACAAGATCAAAAAGGACGACCAGACATCGAAGTTAGAAAACATTGAGACCAGAGAAGATAGAACTTATTCCAGATTCGCATTGTTTTATAGAGATACCATATTGAAAAACATCAGTTTTCCCTCGATTGTCAAATATTTGGTCTTGTGTTGATATTCGCATTGTTTTAAAGATACCATATTGAAAAACATCAGTTTTCCCTCGATTGTCATATATATATATATATTATATATATATATATATATATATATATATATATATATATATATATATATATATATATATATATATATATATATATATATAGGAAAATATGTCTATCAATATATCTTATAAATATATATATATATATATATATATATATATATATATATATATATATATATATTATATATATATATATATAATATATATATATATATATATATATATATATATATATATATATATATATACATATATATACACATATATATATATATATATATATATATATATATATATATATTTATATATATATATATATATATATATATATATATATATATATATATATATATATATATATATTTATATATATATATATATATATATTTATTTTTTATATATATAAATAATTTATTTATATATATATTTATATATATATTTATTTATATAATATATTTAAAAAATATATTTATATATACTTCACCATATTTAGGTTGAAAAAATGAGACTTATATATGTAGGTCCTGACTGGTTTTGATTATTTCTGAGCCACTGATGAAGGATTATCATATGTGTAATCAAAGTAACTTACTCTAACACTAATGAATTTGATTGCCCCTCCCATTAGACACCATTCAGGTGCAGGAAGAACAAGAAAGGACGAGAGAAGAAAACATAAACAAAATTCTTCTTGTTCTTCATCTGGTTTGGAGTTCGTCCCTATGTTTGCCCCACAAGCATATTTATACATTGATTTTTTGATTTTTAATCATTCTACATATTAAACGTCGGCATAAATAAACGTATTGTAATAATGGTCTTCAATGGCTTACAAATAGATTATTATAATTTATATATAATATTTCTTTATATATATAAATAAGTATACATACATATGTGTATCTATATAATATACAAAAAATATATTTGCATACTTCACCACAGGTTGAAAAAAGGAGACTTGGTGTAGGTCCTGACTGTTTTATTATAGCCACAAACCATGTGTTAATGTTATTACACTAATGAATTTGATTGCCCCTCCCATTAGACACCATTCAGGTGCGAATTCTTAGTCTTCATCGGTTTGGAGTTCGTCCCTACTTTCCCACAAGCATATATATTGTGATTTTTACCTCTACATATTAGCGTCTCTTCAATGGCTTACAAATAGATAAATATATATATATAGTCTATATTTTTCAACTCTGGTTATATATATATATAAACCATGTGTTAATGTTATTACATATATGTATATACATATATATATATATACATTCATATATTATATGCATATATATATATATGTATGTATGTGTGTGTGTGTGTGTGTGTGTCTTTACTGCATTCCTTGACTTAGGTGAACTTTGCTCTATGATGGTCAATGGACAATGGGAAGTTGATTTTACATTTTACGATATCCTTATCCTTGATTTACAATGAAAAATATATATAAAAAAACGAATATTTGCATATGAAACGTAACACATGCAGAATGGATTCCTTTGTGTTAATAACGTAATTTTTCCTCCAGCAAACATGAGTGAGTCTTCCTGCCCTACATTATCAGAGCTTCACTTTAAACTTCCTTTCCGTCTGATTGATGCCGGCTCCTACTGCCTTGTGCCAGCTCGTAAGAACTGCAAGTCTTTTCAATAGTCTTTCGTTTGCTTTCTCCAGGTGTCCTTTGTCATCTAGAGGTTCTTGAAGCCGCAAAGCAACACTTCATTCTTCGCCAGCAGATTTCGCGGCTCACCCTCAAAAAAAGATTATTCTCCTCCATGGTGCTGGCAAGCTTCGTCATCTCTTCCAGCCGGCGGTCTTTCCCTTGGAGCGGACACTGGAGGGAGACATTTTCTCTCGACAGCCTTCCAACTTGTTCAGCAGTTCTCGAACGTTGAACTGGAAGTTTTCCTTTTCAGTCTTGCAGTGGTTGAGTTCGCTTTCCAGTCTTCAGATTAGTTTAGTTATCTGCATCCTTTCTTCTGCCATCTCACTCAGTACCGTTTCAAGCTGATCTGCTACTTCCTCTTGTTGACGAAAATGACAACTGGACTTCGCCAACTGAACAGTCAAGCTCATTACTTTGATTTTCGGGATATTACTTAGCTCTTCAACAGCGGCAGCATTCTTAGTCATTCGCTTATTTACTGCTTTCATCCTTATTATCTCATCTTCCAGCATATTTCATGCGTTTTCCTGAGCCGCCATCTCCTTCTGCAATCAGCCGCTTTTCGTTCTCGAGCAGATCTTGTCCTCCAAGACCAGCTGTTCCATTTTCTTCTTGTACGACTGCATCTTTTCTTTTTCCAGTTCCTTTCTCTGCATCTCAACTTTCCTTTTTCCAGTTCCTTTCTCTGCGTCTCAACTTTTCTTTTTCCTTTCTATTTTCTTGAACATTTTCAAGATCATGAACACTCTTGGTTAAGTCAAGGTGGCATTCAACAGCGTCAGAATTTTTCTCTGTTCTCTTTCGAGACGAACCTCTCCGTGCGATGCTTGAATTTTTCCACAGCAATCATAATATTCGATTTTCTGCTTCTTAATGTTATCCAGTACGTTGCCTGTTGCAGCGCTAGCCAGTCCAAAAACAGCAACCAGAAGTAAACTCTTGATTCCAAAGACGGTTTCCAGACTTGAGTCCATTTGACACTGCTGCTAGGCCGAGGAAAGGCAAAATTTGTAGATCCACTTCGGAGTCTGTACTGACAACTTATATTCACCTAACTTCCACATTTTTCTTTCTGTGTTTTTCAGAATTTCGCAAACTTTATCTAGAAAAATTCAAATTTTTTTCCAATATATGCATCACCAAATCCATGAAAATGTCAAACAACCGTGGAGACTCGTCATTATGGCTTTTACATCATTAACACAACACAAACACACACACACAACACTCTCTCTCTCTGTATATATATATATATATATATATATTTATAGATATATATATATATATATATATATACATATATATATACATATAATATATATTCAATATATACATATATATATTATATACATATATATATATAGATATTATATAAACATATATATATAAATATAAATTTTATAATATATATATATATATATATATATACAATATATATACATATATATATGGCTTTTACATCATTAACACAACATACATACACATATATATACATATATATATATATACATATATATATATATATATATATATATATATATACATATATACATATATACATATATATATATATATATATATATATATATATATATATATATATATATTAGTCATTCATCCATAGGTTACCTACAGTTCCAGCAGATTTAATCAACCTCCATCACTTCCACGATTTATATTCCCATGAATATACCACAATCTTCTGTAAAACATTGGCACCAGACCGTGGATGCCTACAACAAGCAATACAGTAAATTCTGTGACCTAAGCATATGAAGTGTACAGAAATATATTCAAGGCTACTTATCTGAATTCTCCCGAGCATTTCCAGAAGAGAGCAACTGCTGAAAACAAAAAGCCAAACCCCTCCCCAAAACCTGACCTCTCTTAGAATATGAAAAGCATGTAGGAGAGGGAAGGGCTCGTCTCAGCTAGTTTAGCGGTATCAGAGTCATTAAGCCATGTTTCAGCAGCCCTAGCAAATCAAGGGGCTTCAGTTTTATGCACTATTTGATTTGCAACACTTTCTTTACCTACTGGCTGACTATTGATAAAGCAGCGCTTCAAGACGCTGACATTTTATTCGTTATCAGTATTTGCCTATAACCTTATTTCCTTAACTAAGACTTTGCAGTTTCTCGAACTCACCAGTCTTCAGCATCTCGTCTTTTCTCCCTCACGAAATTTGTACTCTTGACCCCATTTGACTTAAATTCTTTCGTTCCGTGAATACCACCATAGTTACCAAGGACTATCTATAGTTTTGAACTTTAATTCCTCAAGATGGCTACACATTGGTTTTCATTTTTGGATTCTTGGAAAAGGCCGAGTGTGAGAACTCTAAAGTCTATGAAGCTTTGTGAAAAGCGAGAGCTAGTGCTGGCATAGGGCCAGTGACATCAAGAGAAAGTTCGCCTTGTCAAATGATAAAAGTGACAACTCTCATCAATGCAGGCAATACCTGAATTTTGTCCTTGTCAAAAACACGAACAAAAAATCTCACTGGACGCAGCTAGGAAAGAGAGAGGGCAGGCAATATCAGGATTCAAATAAATTCGCTCTCGTACTTCAAGGATATGATGATATCCTTGCCACTCAGTCATCGTTCGTTTTTTCTTCTGACGCTTGATCACTTTTATTGCCTGCGCTCAAGGTTCTTTGACTTACATCTAGAGAGAGAGAGAGAGAGAGAGAGAGAGAGAGAGAGAGAGAGAGAGAGAGCAGCGTCCAAAGAAGTCCAATATCGTCGTCACCTTCAGGATCCGAGACTGGCACGGGCAGCTTTTGTATGTGTGTTTGTGTGCGCCATATACATACCAACCCCCACCCCTTACACAATCCACCCCGTCCCTCCTCCCGCACCCACTAGGGAGCACTGTGATTCCAGAGAAGCCCCGGGGGGCTGAACAATAAACGCTAAAACCCTAATAATAAAGTCCTAAAGAGTGTATTTCCCTTCTCCTATACACGATCACAACCGATATAATCAACCGCTTCATGAGGATCAATGGATTTCCCCCCTAAACGAATTCTCTCTCTCTCTCTCTCTCTCTCTCTCTCTCTCTCTCTCTGTGCCCTCCCGTGTGTTTTTTGTCCCATATGATTGCTTCAAACAGAGAGAAGAGATTTTTTCCGCATTGCCTATATTTGATGGCAATGTAATAAATAGATAGCATATGTGAGCGCTTTTGCCATTTATTTTCGGAGTTTCCAATATCATGTTTGTTGGAAAATTGCTGGGTAACATGTGAACTCTGTCCTCTGATTAAATGGTCGCGCCCTCAGGCCAGTCGCCACACACCGATACACTGGATTTGGCGAGACAGAATATTTGGCGACGTCCTTCCACAGCCTCTGCTCCCAGTGGGTGCAGGGGATTTTCCTTCTTCATTGATGAAGAAAAGATGATCAAGTCAAGAAGATGAAGGTGCCACCAGCCTAGGTCTACAGAAACGATGACAGCGCCTTTCATCAAGAGGAGCAGCGCAGCAGAGGGACGGGATGAAAACGAGCATAGAGGCGCTGACAGTTGGATGGCAGATTTAGCGCCGATAAGCCCCGAACTGTCAAACAATCGACAAGGGGTTCCTGGAGGAATAGGGGTGGAGGGGAGGGGAGGGGCTGAGGGACTCCTTGTGTCGAGGAAGGGAGGGAGCCTGTAGGGAAGGACAGGAGGTGGGGATCGTCCCTTCATTCAAACCCGAGCGTCCAGAAACCAGATCTAAAAGCATCAATTTACCGCCAGATTCATGTCAGATATGCGGGGCATGAATGATTGGTGATCCATAATATGGTCCAGCTTCGGGTGTTCTGCCTCTCTCGCCCGGGGGAGGAGGCGGGGAATGGGAAGGAGGCGATTGCCTTCCCAATGAATTTGATTGGGTGACCCATCATCTCATAACTGCTAGAGAGATGAATATATCAATCAAATGATAGTCTACATTTTGTTGGAGTAGTGACTGCTACATTCCTCTTTCCATCCTAATTGTGACCCACAACATTGGACTAACGATTAGGTTCGAAGTGATTTTTGCTTCCTTTCCTCTTCCAGTTCGGGAATCGAACGCTTGCACTCGCCTGTGAGAAAAGCTTGCAGCTACTTAAGGTAAACACACAAACATTATTATTATTATTATTATTATTATTATTATTATTATTATTATTATTATTATTAAGCCAAAGGTCTATGAACTGTCTTTGCAGTCCTCAAGTGAATAAAACGCCAGTGTGGAAAACTGAGACAACGCAGAGCTTTTGACAAAGAAAAAATACTGCATGGCAATCAGTATGACTTTGGAATTGGAATATAAAATTTAGGCCAAAGGCCAAGCACTGGGACCTATGGGGTTAGTCAGCACTGAAAGGGAAACTGAGAATAAAAAGGTTTGAAAAATGTTAAAGGGAAAACCTCGCATTAGTACTATGAAGCAATTGTTAGCAGAAGGTGGAAAGAAAGATGGAAGATAATATAAACGGAGATACATTAAAAGGAATGAAAGGGGTTGCAACTAGGGACCCAAGGGACGCTGCAAAGAAACTTAGGTAATGCCTACAGTGCGCCGCATGAGGTGCGCTGACAGCTCTAGCCCCCCACGGGAATCAGTATGACTTTACACGTCTGTTTTGCTGGATGCTCATTCGAGCAATCTAGGTGCAGGAGACCTTGGAAGAGCCCGTGCTGAGACCGAGGCCTTTTCCATCTCTCGACGAGAAGAAAGTCCTGACGTTGCCGTCAGGTCCTGAGTCTTCAGTCAAAAAATCAAGGCGAGGATCTTACCCTCAACTGGGAAAAGATCTCCCTCACATAACACAGTTTACTATTCGTTACAATTACTTTTCATTACATAGTAACTTTCGCGCCATTTGCAGTTTGCTTCTTTCCAATAGTATTAACTATAATTATGGATATTTTTCCTTTGATAGGGCAATTAAATTTATAAACAACTTTCTTTTTTATCTCATGATAGCTGCAACATTTTTGTAAATATTAATTTCTGAAAAGTAATCCTAACTTTGAGAAACTGTGGATCAGGTTCTAAGCTTAAATAGTTCCCTAGCTTTAATAACAATCTTTAAGCTTAAAACTCATTTTAAGTTCACCTAACAGAATGACAGACATATAAAAAGCTAAATAAATGCGATCAGTACAAATATTTCAAATGTTTAAAGATGAAGGCCTCGAAGCGTGTAGTTCATCGTGTCTCGGAAATCCTCCGGTCCTTTCTCCAAAGCCGCTAAAATGATGACTGTTATTACAACTCAGCTGGGAAGCCATCAAGAGCACGCGGCTGTAGGCTAAATAAACTCTCGTAATAACAGAAGGGCCTGTTACGGAGGTCCATGAAAAACAATCTCTCTCTCTCTCTCTCTCTCTCTCTCTCTCTCTCTCTCTCTCTCACAGTAGTGATATATATATATATATATAGATATATATAGATATATATATATATAGATATATATAGATATATAGATATATATATATATATATATATATATATATATATATATATATATATATATATATATATATATATATATATATATATATATATATATATATATATATACACAGTAGTGATATAGATATATATATATATATATATATATATATATATATATATATATATATATATATATATATATATATATATATATAGTAGTGATATATATATATATATATATATATATATATATATATATATATATATATATATATATATATATATATATATATATATATATAATATATATACATATATATATATATATATATATATATATATATATACTGTATGTATATATATATATATATATATATATATATATATATATATGTGTGTGTGTGTATATATATAATATATATATATATATATATATATATATATATATATATATATATATATATATATATATATATATATATATATATATATATATATATAATAAATATATAATTTTTTTCCGAACTCCACCATGAGCAACCGCATACATTTTTCCCCTTTTCCGCGCTCCATACTAACTTCGCTAACTTTCCATTCTATCTCCCTCTCCCCTTGTTCAAGAAGTCCCGTCCCAATCCCTCCTCCCTCCCCCTGAAAGCCTTCTATTCACATCTTCTCTACTTATCTCCTAAAAAATTCATAACCTCGCCTGTGGTCCATCCTACCTTCCTTCAGCCTCCATCCTCCTTCGCTCGAGTGGGCGGCTGTCAGGCTAAGCCCGTCAAGTGGGCTTAGGCGCTCGCCGCCCTCAGGATGAACGGGCCCTTTCGGACGGTGGTCGATAAATCAGGTGTCATTTAAGGTTCATATTCCGGGAGATGGAAGAGCAGGGGCTGGGGAAATGCTCACCAAGTCGGCACGGTGTATAGCCTTTTAACTTCATTATTTGTTTATTATTTTAATGATGTTTCTAAATTAATTATTTCTGAAGGTCAAGTCACCATTGACTGTTTAAGAGTTGTTACACCCACCCACACACACACACACACACACACACACACATACACACACACACACAACACTCAAGACACTGGTTCCGTGAGGGTAAAAGAATTGTGAGGCTTTACTTCAGACGCTGTGCCTCTGCTGAGGTAAGAACGCTCATCTGCAGTACTCACTGGTATCTTGCATGAATTCTTTTGCATCCTGGAAGTTGAGGCTACTGCTCTCCTATACAGTCTCTTTCGTACCATCTATCTAGCCATTTCTGGGCTTCTTGCTTCTAGCATTTCCAAACTGTACACTCTTTTCATGAACCTATCATACTACATTCTTTCCACACGACCAAACCATCTAAAAATCTCTGATCCATCCTTTCACCTATGCTAATCCCTTCTATTGTCTCTTCTATATGTCTCAACATTTCTCATCACTGCCCTCCAACCTTTTCTTTCATTTTCATTAAGCATCCACAATTCACTTCCATAGAGGAGAGTTGGCTCAACAATCCTTCCCTTCTGCACAATTCAACCTTGGATGCCTTTGACACTTTAAGTTTCCTTTCAATCTTTTCCACACATTCTACTACCTTCCTTAGTTCACATACTCTGACTCACCTCATTCTTCATCCTATCATTATCCAAATGAATTCATAAAGCAAATGTTTTATGGAATTCCTAACATCCTGCTTCCTTAACTTGATTCACTCTCGGAACATTTACTATTCCCATAGGAAATACTAAAGAGCATGTGGTCCATTCCTTATTCATGAGAATCTGATTCTGAAACTATATTCTAAACACTAAGAAGGATAAGGGAGTCAGCTTTTGAACACGATGTAAAAATATCAACTTCCAAGATACTGTACTAGGTAAAACACCTTAGTTTAACGGAACTCACTTCCACTTTAGCAATTAGCAAAACACACTCCTGTGAAAGTGGTTTTGTTTACAAGTCGAAGGCTACTCTCACCACATTCACTGTTTTTAAGTGACCACAGGAGGGAGATCATGATGTGTTCTTAGTGTGACTACAAGTAAAATGTCTAGTGTACCAGCACGTGTAGTGTCCTGGAACAAGTGACATGATTAACGTCTAGTGTAATTCATGATGCTGTTATTTTGTCTCGAATGTTAAATAAAGTAGCCACTGACCTTCATACAGATTTAGAACAGTTCAGTAACTGTAGCAATCAGTGGGAGATGAGGTTATTTCACGTCCACATGAAAAATCATGTATGATGCAATACCACAGAAAGGGCAGGTTGCCTGACAGTTATAAGCCCTTTAGAAATTAGCCAAACAAAGTAACTTGGCTAACAGAGTAGGAGGCTCACAATTAGATTACCTCAGCTCGCATTTACTTGTGAGATGAAGTGTTGAACTTGGACACACAACCTAATGGCCTTATCGAGCCCAGACCTAATAGAAAAAAAATTAAAAAACCAGTGTTAATCTCAAAGGGATAGAAACACCTGCCTCTCATAAACTGAGAATTAGGGGAACCACTAAAAGCAATATCAAGAGCTCATAGCTCGGTAGTAAGGAAACAGAAACACACATTGAACCAAGCAATCCAAACATTGCTATGCCACAGAATACAGGTGATATGAAGTGTCCTTAGAGGGGGAGCGAAACTTCAACAGCTAAGGAGAACCATGGTAAAAATATCACCCAAAGAAAGAAGACAACAAGATTAGAGGGCAAGGTTTAGAAAAGGTGTACAGGATGGGTTGCAGCATAAAGAGATCACCTTTTATTCATTCTTCTTGAGGAGGGAGACAAGAAAAAAACCTTTGAGATAAGAGAGCAATGTTTAATATAAGAGATGGGTAAGGCCTTTTGAAGCTTCACTGATAGAAATAAAAGAAACGGACATACAACATTGAAACAAAAAAATAATTTTTGTTAATTCAACTAAGCAACTTGAGTGATGTGGTCCAAGAAAACTTTTATTTAACCTGACTCCCAAAACTATTGATGAGACTTGCTTCAAACTGTGCGCTCTAACAAACAAAATTAAAATTGAAAATGAAAGGAAAAGATATTTAGAAAATGTGCCTTAGAGGCACTGAGCTTTACTTGATAGTGAAACAACCATTCATACCTGCTCCCAAGATCAGAGATAACAGATATAGAAAACCTAATATGAGATTCAGCAGGAATGATAGTCTGTGAGGTGAGGGAGGGGCTTTCATGGTGACTGAATCACTGACAAATGTTTGAAACTATGATGATGTACACTAAAAATTGTCAGTGATAAAACTGTTCAAAATGTGTAAATAAGAAGACAATGCAGAATACCACAGGAAATCAGAAAATTTGATGATGTTGCAACCATATCCCAAAGACACTGTGCAACTATTCAAAATGCTAGAAATAAGTTTACGGAAAGGAGAAAGGCCATAGAAAGTTAGGTTAAGAGGTCGTAATGCCAGACTCACATTTGCATGATGTTACCGTTAAAGCACAAGATTTAAAAAGCTTTTTAGAACAACAATAAGTAGTTTTCTTATTTCTCAATAAATCAGACATTATATATTGGTGCTCCCCTGTAGCTTTTGAAGGATGACATTAGATTTATAGAAATCAAAATGAAACTCGGGTAAAAAGTGCACGGCCTGACTAAGTCTGTTGGGGACCAACAAAAGTTGATCCTCGATGGACCTTTAATTGTGGGAGTTATATTGGTGATCTGGAAGAAATAATTTGAATTCAGTATCTTTGAGGAAGTGAGACCTAGTCAAGTTTTGAATGTGTTAGCAAAAACAAAAGTTAGCAAGTGAAAGGGCAGTACTTTGAAAAGAATGGTAACTTTTTTGAAGTCTTGAAGTTTATGCCCTCAAAAGGAAGGAAAAGAAAAGAATTCAACTATTAGGCAAACATGGAAAAACACAGACCACAGTTCACCTTCAAATTCCTTGGATAACAAACCTAAATATTGTCAGGGTTCAAGAACCCTCCAGATTTTAATGAACAATGGGCAATCGTCAACGACCAAGGATAAACAGCCCTACAGCCAGAATAACTTGCAGTTAAGTGATAGCAATTCTTTGGTTTTGGAAGAGAAAGTTATAGATCCACCAAGAAAGATGACAGGAGAAAAGTTGGCTTTATGTTTTCTGAGAATTTTATAGAAAAAGCAGCAGAATTTTTTTATGAGGTGAGTTCTACAGTAGATATTAAGCTTCTCCCTCAGGGAAAAGTTGTTTCCATAGTAGAGTATTCCTATCAATTTCAAAATACTATGAAGATCCACAAAACTGAAAGCAATGCTGTCCATTCTCTTGGAGTGTATGGACAGTCAAACAGATGGTTAGTAGGATACGATTTAGTTGGGGGGCGGGGGGAAAGGTCTTATGGGTCAATAAAAGTTATTACTTCACCCAGATAAGGTTCATCAAATCAGGGTCAGTGAAGCCATGTCTATGAGAGCAGTGATTCAAGGCAACTCTCTCTCTCTCTCTCTCTCTCTCTCTCTCTCTCTCTCTCTCTCTCGTGAAAAATGAATTGGCTGGCTTCTAATGCCAAATAACCTGGGAATCGCAAGAGAACTGTATCAAAGCGCTGTATTGGAAGTCGTCCCAGTCGGTTGCATAGGAAAAGAAGTCCAACGTTTACCAGGGTACTTTTGCACCTTTATATATTTATAAGGCTGCTTTTGGGCAAGGGTCTCAGTAGGCATAGGACCAGCTTTAACTAGACCAACCAACTGTATGGAGAATGTAGCCGAGAGGAAAGCAAATAGTCTTGCATATGTAGAAGTACCAGAAAAAGAAGTGTGATCAAAGGGCTACATTAGGAGGGACATTTTTTATGATTAAAAGATCAAATGTAAAGTTTCCAGTGTAATGAGACGATCAAGAGTACTGGATGCGTTGCCATGAAAATATGAACATGGCTGGATGTTGAATAGCGAATAATTTTTTCTACAGAAAACCTGAAGGCTTAATTCCATCTCACCAGTGTACGTACAGTAGAGCCCATATATGATGGACATCAAGTCCACCTACTTAAATCACTGCCCGTAGGGAGAACAGTGATTTAAAAGAAAAAACTAAAATTATAAAATACCTCATACCGTATATCTAAACCCAGCAACAATGCTTAGATAAACTGAGCACAGTCAAGTCTAAGCACAGAAAATGACAGTACCGATTGGTAAGCTTCAATTTCTTATGAAACGGAAAACAAAATACTAAAAATCTTCAATTGTCTATTCTTGGATTAAAATTGCTATATAAAACAGTAATCGAAGGGGATGAAAATTATTACATCAAATTTACTTAATTACTTTCTTCATCTCCTTCATCTACAAAACCACTTCCCAACGCATACCAAACTGGGAGGCAAGCACTGTGACAGCATTTTATATATATATATATATATATATATATATATATATATATATATATATATATATATATATATATATATATATATATATATATTCAGTACCGATAGTAATAGATGGTACTGGTAGTTCTCTTATAGTAAACCAGCAGATTAAATTAAATGTCCACTATGCAAAGGCCTCTACTGCAACGACGTATTCTTCAAAAGTAGACGAAAAGGCTTTCTCATGACCTTAAAGGTCCGGGGAAAATCCTACAAGCCAAAGGCTATAGGAAATAAAAAAAATTAATATTGTCTAATGGGGCTCTATTTATAACAATTAATTCATAAGTATTACCACTCAAAAGTTATCAGCCATGACGTCGATGAAGAGCACATTATGAATTATGAGGGTGATTAAGGAAAAGGACCCACAACATAGTGTACTTCATTAATGCAAGCTTGCGCTTTATAATAATAATTTCCGACAGAGTCGTTTTAGGTGACGCACATCGAAATATAACGTAAATTTAATCTTCAAATTATATTTCCTCTATAAAATACGGTTGCATAACCTACTTTACGGAGGTCAAGTCTAGAGAAGAGGGTTCGACTGCCCGTCCTGTCGGCTTCCGCATGAAGGCTTCGCTCCAACAGCAAAAAATGACCAATCTCTCCCTCGCCACCCCGTCAAAAATCGACCTGTTTCATGACACACTCTTTCTCCCATTTTTACCTGTCGCCCAACGGACATACGTACCTGACCAAATATTCAATTAGTCTAAGAGGCTGGCCAAGAGATAACTGACACATGCGTTGCCCCGCCCAAGAAAGTGACGTATGAACTGTTTACAGAGACTTCTGGAGGTGACGTTTGGAGATCTCGACTCGAGCCCGTTACACTTCGCACGCACCGTTAAGCCAGAAATCGTGTGTGCTCAGCCTTTCTCACGTGATTGCCGAAAAGGGAACTTACACCCCCATAGGCCTAATCAGTTTTGGTACAGATACTGTTCATCGTTAATTATCTACGTTGATTTGCTACGTTCATATTTCATGGGTCCTTATATGGCTACCTTTTAAGAATAGACTTGTATATTTATGTATTTAGAGACTCATTTCCTTCCCTCATACAAATACCCGCATCAGAAACTTCAATCAACTATAAATCCGTAAAGGGTTTTTCCATTCCCGGGCACATAGACAGTCCCACTTACCACAAGAAAGTTCATCGGTAGCAAAAATCCTCGAAGGCTGAATAATCCAAACCTCGAAAGGTCCCTTCTCCTGTTAAGTTACTTTTCCATCTCTCGCATAACCCTTAATCTCTTGTTGCTAGTCAAGACACTACCTATGGTCAAATTTTTGTAGAATCCACACAACTTTTTGCGTAATCAAGGCAACAGACGGACAAACAAATAAATCCACACAAGAACCGTCTGTATCTTTTCCAAAATCTAATCAAGAGTTAGCAACTTTCGAGGCCAGAACAGAAGATTAACCTCCTTATCGAAGGCAATAAATACTTCCGTAACATAAGAACAGAGCAGAAGTTACTTTAAACCAGTGGTTCTCAAACTGGGGGTAATTACCCCCGTGGAGAAAATGAAGCCGTTTCTGGGGGGTAACCAGGCACTTTCTAAACGTAATTGTTCTTTGAATTAAAATTCCAAACCCAGAAACCAGCTGAAAGACGTCGATGATGATATGCGATGTGCACTGTCCTCTACAGACCCTCGGATTGATATTATAGTAAAGGACAAACAATACCTTGTTTCCCATTAATAATGCAGCAAAAATGTCTTTATTTTCCATTAATTACCAAAGAAATAATACTTTAATTCCAGTTTGTTACAAAAGGAACAATGCTTTAATTTTATTTTTTTGTCAAAGGAATAATGTCTAAAATCTAAATTCTTTATTTCTTAAGACTTGAGTAAAAGTAAAATTAATTTCTTACTTATAAAATGTGTTAGAAATTAAGCATTCCAATAATGTTCTTTCTTTTATATTATAATAACTTCACATAACTGAAGAGGAATGGGTTAGGGGTAATGGTGATCTATCACACGGGGGGTAACGATACCAAAAAATGTGAGAACCAAACCACTGCTTTAAACATACAACACCATGATGATGCCCGCTACGATGACAAATTTCTCCTACCTAGTACTGATTAAATGTAGATTTCACGTTCAGCATTTGATCTATTGATTAGTTTAATTGCCTAAATAAAATTTGTACGTTTCTGCAACTTACCAACGTTATTATTGCAGTTTCATGGTATAGTCAGTTGCTAGACTATTACATTCCGTTATAAACGATCAGTAACAGGCTAAAATACAAGCGCTTCTCATGACACTAAATTTAAATTTACATGGAATTACACATGGGGAGACAGAATCCTGTAATTTGAATGGCCCCTCGAACTTTACACTGAGATTTTACAAAAAATAAATTGGTCTAACAGCGTCGTCTGCTAAAACTTTAGCTCTCAATGCATCAATTCAAAAGGATGTCTTAAGTATGAGGTGAAGTAATCTTAATAAATTTGAGACAGAGTGAATTTTACCGTAATGGAAGAGTTCTTGTTATGCTGCAGACTCTTCCCTGCTTCACACCATCTGTACACATGAAAGAAAATTACCGAATAAAAAACTAAATAAATGACATTAAAAAAACTCATTAAAACTCAACCAACAATGAATTTATATATTTATATATGATTTCATTTATTGTTTGTTTAGTTATAAGATGGTAGGAAAATGTCCTATTCAAAGGACTAGAGTAAAATGTTTATGTAAGTAAAATACGGTTCACGGTATATAAGGCTTGTGAATTGACGAGATACATTAATTAAATTTTGAATTCCCAGAACGGACAGCAAACTTTGGTATGTTGTATGTAGGCTTGAATTATATGGATGACTTTAACAGATGTGATGCAAGTTGAAAAGAGCTTGGAAGGTAAGGAATGTTTAGGGGAAAAGTGCGCATTAAAAAAAGACAAATTTAATATGAAAACTTACATTAAACTCTCAAACACAGCCCTATGCTAACGCTCTGGTCTATTGAACCTAACCTAGTCAACAAGTATTTGTAACAAGTCTTGTAACTTACTTTTATATTTCATTTAGAATCATGTAAGTGCACCATACTGTCAAATGATGCTAATATGTATTTTCTTTTTTAGCAGAAGACAGAAGCTTACGTACAAAACGCAAAACAGAGCATAACAAACAAAATGTGTTCATCTGTGGGATAAGATGATATTTTATAAGGTGCAAAAATTTGACAACCGTTAAGTACCCTGGGCATGTTGTGATTGCCTATTAGGGAAAAAGCCTCCAAGAAAACTGGATCCTTAAAGTGCCACCCTGACACTACAGTGTTGTTTATAGTAGTATCACTGATAACGAAAATTCTTCAGATAGCAATGGGACGGAAACACCTTACGAACTGTTTCACTGAAATAAATATTTAAAATAATGGCAAGACTTTTGGCAGATTAACTGATTTTTTAATAAAATTCCCTTACAGTGATATTTTCAAAAATGTATAGAAAATGCGAAACAATAAAATAAAACAATTGTAGCCTATACATAGTGGACTTGATGTACTATGTACTAGATGTACCTGCAGACTTCAGCACAACTCTAAGTATGATAATTTCTAAAGGCACCCTTATTTCCAGTCAAGGAAAACTTCAACAAAGCCCCATGCTTGCAATTTTCGGTAATGGCACCAATGTCATGTAGAGTGAACAAAATCCTTATCATGGCTCAATATTTGTAGCGGCCTCGAACCTTCTCAAATTATTATTAAAGTTCTATGATTGTACTTGATGGACATTTAAAACAAGCTCCTTAGCTGCAGTTCCTGAATAATCTCAAAGTTCCACCTCTTCAGTATATAAAAGTTTAGTAAACAATCCATAACAAGAGTGTTTCTCAGCATAAAGCTCAAGTTAAACAGTACATGGACATCCTACCCAATGTTTATGCATAACTAATGTACATTTTTATAAAAGCCCCATGGTTACAGCAGCACGCAACCACTTAAAATCCATTCTTGCAAACCTGGAAACTTGTAGGAACACCTGGAACTTGCAGGCAGGACCTGGAAACTACTGGTGTTCTAGGTCTGATATATCTGAACTTTTTATCTAAATGTTCTCTCCTTTAATCAGACAGTACTCAGCAACACCCTATTCAGCAATATCGTGGTACGCATGGGAAGCGCCAGGTTTGGTGTCCGTGGGACTCTCTGTCCGAGTTACGCAACCTTGCCCAAAGAGACAAGCATAAAGTACATGAAAAGTGCTTTATTCAATATCATTTGGGGAACACTACTGAAGACCCACCATTAATGCTGCATCTGGAAATCTAATCGAACGGGTTGGAGCAGTTCGTGTTTTTACTTACCCTCCACCGACTCCCACACAGCTCTTGCGTGAGCGCAACCACACTTCCACGCAAGTTCCCACGCAAAGCCTGCTGCAACAACAGTAGAAAGATGTGACCTAGCGCCAATTAACCTATGAATCAATCATCCCACACACCTCGCGAAGCCCATTTCGCCACTTCGCCGGTCGGGAAGCGACGCCCACTTTCAGAATCATCAATAACCCACGTGGAGGAGGGAAAGGGAGGGGGATGTAGGATGCGAGGGTTCCAGCTATAGGACCCCTCACACATCCACCAATTATCTCGTGTCAGCAATCGCTCTCACACAATAGGGGGATGGGTGGATTTACGAACGAAGTAGCAGCACAAGAGACAAAGTGGGGTTGGGGGGGGGGAATAAGTATCACAAACGGCATTAAAAACACACTGGCCACCAGTGGAGACAAGTGTCTTTTTCTTATTCTCTTCGCTGTAAAGAGAATGATGATAAAAGACAAAGGAATTTAATCATTTCTATTTTGGACGCATGATGCTGATGCTTGTCGTCTTAAAGGAGACAAAGTAATTTATGCTTCCAGAATCATAAAACGTACGCTCGTACTCAGCCACAAAGATTGCATCATATCTTCAGACATAAAGGTAAAAAAAAAAAAAACAGACTACTGGGCAATACAGTAGGCCCTCAGAATATCACAGAGCACATTCTTTGGAAACTAAATATGACCGACCCCAACTAGAGGCGTCTACATAAATACATGAAGCCATATCTGTTTTTATGCAACGAACTGGCATAATGGTTTTGACAGAGAGAGAGAGAGAGAGAGAGAGAGAGAGAGAGAGAGAGAGAGAGAGAGAGAGAGAGAGAGAGAGAGGTATCATGCGCTGACCTGTTTCTACTGCCAGAGGTATGGACATCTGGAGAAGGAATGAAAGTTCAAGAATGAACAGAGGGTCTGCAGTAATTGTAATCGTGCTGGTAATCATGTAATTGTTTCTTCATTTTTCTTACCTTTTACTTGTCATGTACATAATAATGCAGACACTGAGATTTTTCAGAGGTGTGTTCCATATTAATTGTCAAATCAACACTGTCATAGACAGGAAGACAGGAAAATCTAATTTTCTCTTGACAGACTTGATATTTTCAGTCCTCCTAATATTGTCCAGTCTTGGAGCGGCAGATCTGAAGACTCTGAATCTTTTAGTAATAGTTCATGCACAGCTATCGAAAGTCAGTACCCAAATCAATAATGATGTAATATGACACGAGAGTTGCGGGTCATTTTCTTAGAAATATTGCCTTATCTTGTTGCGTATTCTTTAAAAAACTTTAGATTGAATTTGATACAGAGGGCTATTGTAACCCTCATACCTCTAAGGTACCGCAAAATCTATTAAAAGATACAACTAAGGGTGTTGCATCTCCAGATAAGATTACCCCTGTACTGTTTGTTTGAAATGCTCTGGCTGCCTATTAATGCTAATATTTAAAATGTGTGTTATGACTTAAGCTAAATACTAGATGCCATAAATATCTGAAATTTCCACTTCCTGCGCATAATACAGCTAACGAACGGAGTCAACGCAAGAATAGCTACAAATAATTTTAAGTTACTTGTTGGTTTTAGAGCCTTCAAAAATGCAGCCCAAAGATTATAGAAAACCTCCCCCGGCCTTGATATCAGTAGTAGTGAAAAATTAAGTTTTTTCATGGAAAAATGAAGATGTCCCCATTTTCTGAGTGCAATGACAGTGTGACTTTTAAAACTAATAATGTGAAGAACACCGTATGATTATCAGAATGTGTCTGCATTACTGTGTGTGGAACAACTGACTCTGCGAGTCTCGCTAAGTGCCTTTGGTGGAGTAGGGCCGGAAAACAAGACAACCGTTTGTCAAATTACCTTTGATATTAGGCCTCACTTACAAAACCCCAAACATTTTTCAAATTACATGAATGGTGTCTAAAAAGAAAAAACCATTTTAAAAAAAGACCAAATTTTTTTTTTCCTTTCAGAAAAGAAATGAAAAATCAAACAGCATCACTAAAAAAACAAAGAATCAAAACGCAAAACTATATTCTTTTTTCCAATTATAAAAAATAACAACACGGATTCATGACAAATAATAAAAGCAAAAATAATTTGCAGCTCAAAAAATGGATCAATAAGAAAACCTCAGAACAATTTTCAATTAAAAACAGACATTACACGGGAAGAATGATACAAGACCAAAATCATTTTCAACTTCGAAAACAAACACTACACGAGAGCAGTGATAAAGTCCAAAAACTGCACTTTTAATTAAAACGAAAAAACATTACACGGAGGCAATGACAAAAGGCTCTACTGTAGCCGCTTCCGCATTCGAAATAAATCAGGCAGCGTTCCATACCCAGCCGATAATCGCCATAAAGCGCCTTAATGGCCAGTCGTAATTTACCTTTGACAGAACGATAACAATAAGCATCAATTCCCACGCTAACCCACATTTTTCTCGCTACGCAATCATGACGTCACGAAGGGCTTATTTCGTGTAATTTGTATTATGATATGTATACATGTGCATCACGTGCATTTTCAAGCACAAGTATTGTCAAGAAGTACAATTCGTAATATAATCGCATAAGGACCGAAGTTGTTGATACTGCTTTACATGTGCGCCTGTAGGATGTACACATTTAGAATCATACATGTAAATATCGAATTTAACATGTATGTTTTTGTTTATATTTTTTTATATATATATATATATATATATATATATATATATATATATATATTACATGTATATACAATATCTAAATATAGTATATATATACAAATATACATCTATATATATATATATATATATATATATATATATATATATATATATATGATATACATGTTTATGCATATATAATCATCAGTAATACAATACCGATAACATTGCTGCAATGAAATATTAATTACCGTTAATCAATCAGTCAATAAAAGTCCGCAACCTGTAGCACAAAGTCACCAACAAACTCGCCCCAAGGTCGTGGGAAACCGATGGCGCCTTGCAGTGAAACCTACTATCATAATTTGCAGCTTTGTTATGGGAGTTAATAAACCGTCCCCACCTCCGCCGTTCCAAAATTCCCACCTGAAGTGTCCCTCAAAACCTGCCACAACTGAAAAACGGGCCTCCAACACAGCTATTCCAAAACTCAAACCTGGAGGATCATGTAGCTCTGCCTTAAATCACCGGGAAAATCATTTTTTTATTGGTTCAAAATTTCCCGCTTGATTTTTTTCGTTTAATCTGCCACAAGACTAGAACGAAAAAACATTTTTACGGTTCCAAATTCTCGGCTAGAATTCAGGGCAATCTCCCACGCGTATTCTCCAAGCGATTCCCACCTCCGCTATTCCAAAATTCCCACCTGCAAAGACCAATACTATCTACCACAAGTCAACTGAACTCTCCCCTTCCCTCCTTGACCCAATCCCCCACCCCCTCCCACAGATCTCCCTACCATCCTCCTCCCCTTCCCCCGTGACGACTCCCTCCCCTGTCCATCCCAATTCACAACCAGTTATATTATTGGATTATGGAATTATCTTGATAGGTGAAGGGTGAAGTATCGATTATTCATTTATGTGAGGTGCAGATAATTGTGAGGATAATAATGAAAAGCTGTGGGTGGGGGTGTGATAGGGACAAGAGTCTGGAATGGGTGGGAGAATCGTGGGGTTAAAAATGAGTGAGAAACAACGTTCGGTGGGAAATAAAAGTAAACAATCCTAGACGTTGAAAAATGGATAGATTTTCAATTTTCTTTAGTAAACCCCATTGATGTGGGTATAACCTTTTGCGCCATGAAAACAAAGTCAAACAATGAACAGTAATTTTCTACGGATACGTTTTGATGAAAATAAATAATAGTTTGATGAATACCCTTTAATTACGAGAGCGTTTCTGTCCGAAAAACCGAGGCTAGTCCATAACCCATTTTGTAAACCCCAGAATTAAATTCCCTTCGGAAGTAAGCGCTATAGCAGTTCAAACTTAATGGACTCCGGTATGAAAGAACCCCGAACCTGAACACAGTTTCTTTACTGATTTCGCTGTCCAAGACATTCACGGACTTCAAAGTAGCTTTACTTTCAAACATTCTAAGATCGCTGGGTGGGGCCCGGAAAAGAATACATCGTTGCCAGATCTATTTATCCTCTTAAATCTCACTCTCGAGGTTAATCCCTTGTTTATGGCTTTACCTGAGGTCTGTCATTTACTGCAGGCTACTGTTCTTTCTAAAGAAACAGCTTTGAGTAAATTTTGGTTGTTCTTAATGATTTTTCTTTCTTTGTGCGCTTTATGAAATAAGAGTCATACCATAATGTGTTGAATGCATTAACATTTAAAATTTGTGAGGGTGGTTCACCAGGAACAGCTTTTCAAGCCATTTGATTGTCCAGATTCCATTTTAGCAGTTATTTATAGGTTACGGGATTATATTTTTTCAGCGCCTCTGCAGGTTAAATAAACCATTCATCATTTAGGAGAGAAAAATAATTTACCATAATTACAGAGCCCACTTGTTTCTTTAAAATGAAGTATTTTAATACGTAGCAAATGATGTCGTTGGCCTGAGAGTGAAGATGCTGGCGGTGGGGAGATCCGCCTTGGCTATCTATCCCTCGGGCAATCCCCGTGGGCTATCCATACTGTCCAGTGGCACTGGCTGCTTGAGGTGACCACCGTTGTTTGTGACCCAGCTGGCCTTCTAATGCCCTCACTGACCACGTGTGAGCTTTGGCAGGGACGGACAAAAATTATGCCATATCTCCTTGTATTTATGAAAACAAAATAGATTTTTAAAGAAAATGTGTGAAGTCAAAATAAATATGTTTTTAATATTACCTTTAAATAAATAACATTTTATTTCACTTGAGCAGGCTCTAAAGCAAAACTTTGAATCATAACAATGAGACGTTTGACACCACACGAATTCCTTACTCGCCCGACCCAAGCATCTTCGAGTGCTTGAGAGACAAAAGAAACGACCTAAAGTTTTTTGGGATATTGTGAGCTTTACCTAACGAAAACAAGCAAAAAATGCGCCGAAGTTTCTTCGGCGCAATCGAGTTTTATGTACAGCGTATAGTGCTGCATGAAACTCAGCCACGGTCCACGAAACTCTCAGCCAAGGCCCATGAAACTTTCAGCCACTGCTCGGTGGCGGGCCTGTGTTGTTGGCACCTATAGCGTTGTCAGACGCACGACCATTACTAAATTTAACTTTAAATAAAATAAAAACTGCTGAGGCTAGGGGGCTGCAATTTGGTATGTTTGATGATTGGAGGGTGGATGAACTACATACCAATTTGCAGTCCTCTAGCCTCAGTAGTTTTTAAGATTTGAGGGCGGACAGAAAAAGTGCGGACGGAAAGACAAATAGCCATTTCAATAGTTTTCTTTTGCAGAAAACTACAATGGGCCAAGCTTTGGACAAACGGAGGGCCAACAAGACGCCTCCAAAATAAGCATTGAATATGAGGATGGAGTTAGTTGCTGCATGGCCTTTGTAGAACATTGTGATCAAGTTCATGAGAGATTAATGCCCTGTTTATTAAACATAGGTAAGTACTATCAGCAAAGGCATAATTGATATTCTTTTATTACGGCCGTTAAAGGTACAGTATTTTACTGTTCTTTGCAAACATGAATTACTGCATGCATTAACTCTGCTTTGTTTGTTTCTTGTTCTAAATAACTCCGCGTAAACAAACGCAGGTGTGATCGATAACTACGCTCAATGGTATTTATGGACAGGTAGGTAGGCAGGTAGGTAGGTAGGCAGGCGGTTCAGTGGGTAATGAGGGAAGGAGGAAGGGTCGTCGTGGAACTGCATACACTTCTTGCCATTTCTTTTCTGGTCTGAGAAAAAAATGAGCCAGCGATGAATGTCAGTGGTCAGTTATTGGCGATTTCAGTAAAAAAAAAAAAAAAAAAAAAAAAAAAAAAAAAAAATATAAATATATATATATATATATATATATATATATATCAGTATATATATATATATATATATATATATATATATATATATATATATATATATATATATATATATATATATATATATATATATATATATATATAAATATATATATATATATATATATATATATATATATATATATATATTATATATATATATATATATATATATATATATATATATATATATATATATATATATATATATATATATATATAAAAATAATATATATATATATATATATATATATATATATATATATATATATATATATATATATATATATATATATATATATATATATATATATATATATATATATATATATATATATATATATATATATATATATATATATATATATATATATATATATATATATATATATATATATATATATACTGTATGTATTATATATATGCCACTGGGAAAGTTCAAATTGAAACGACAGAGAGCCAAGTACTTTCGTGTATTTTAACACATCTTCAGGGCACATTATAATATATATATATATATATATATATATATATATATATATATATATATATATATATATAGATGTATATATACTGTATGTATTATATATATGCCACTGGGAAAGTTCAAATTGAAACGACAGAGCCAAGTACTTTCGCGTATTTTAACACATCTTCAAGTACATTATTATATATATATATATATATATATATATATATATATATATATATATATATATTTATTTATTTATTTATATATATTAAATATATAATATATAATATATATATATATATATAAAATATATATATATGCGTACGACAAAATGTATAGTGATATGATTAAAAACCTAAACCAGTTTGAAATTAAATTATATAAATACAGACGTGGACAAGGCGAAAACCATGAGACTATTGAGCGTACCAATTGTCGAACTTCTGAATATGACCGATTAAATTGAGTGAAAATCGGACACTATCATCTCACACATGTAGCCTCCGTAAATTATTGATTAAGAATATGTTAATATTGCTTACTGATAACTACGTAATCACAAGACTAAGGTATTGCAAGTCACTGTAACAGCTTACCAAACTAATTCTGAGGAATCTGCCGAGTCTAATCTATAAAGCAACTAAATTGACAACGAAAAACTCCCTACGAGAAATTCGTTGATACCTATTCAGAGCGTGAATTGAATATGCAATGCGTTTCAGTCTACATCGTCATAAATAAATGTGTGGGACCTCTTGCAAAAACGTGCCACTCTAAGCATTAACGGACAAAAGACAAATATACAGTAATGAAACCAAGATGGAACAATATATTTTGAAATAAGTTAGAAGTAAAAAATTTCCAATATTTGAGAACAAACAAAAGACTGACGTTTTCAAAATGCATTAATACGAAAAAAAAGTATTCAGGAAAAGTGGGATCCGCCCCATGGACCCAGTGATGGCCGAAAGGATCATTAAAATATCCAGGGATGGTGATTATGAGGAGGTAGTTAGCTCCAGGTCCTCCTCCGCCCTGATTCCGACCTCCAGTCTCGACTAACTAGGAGGTACTTACTTCATTTATATGTCAAGAGGCACAAATCAGTCTGGCCCTGTTTTATGCTGTATAAAGGCTCAACGCCTTTCTTCAGTTAGACATAAGTAAGGCAATCATTCTTATCCTGCACTCAACCTTTCTAAAATATCATTTCCCAGATACCGTCGCAATAAAGACCAGAAGCGACACAGCACGCTTTGCATGAAGAGCAAACCTTCAATTACCCAATCCCGTCTCAAGTTTCCAATGCAAATAACATTTCAGATATCGCCTGATAAAATGGCAACCTCACGCTGTTTTTCGCGAAATCTTATCCATCTGGTCACTTCCCGAAACTGTCCGATGGCAGCACTAGGAAACTTTTATAAAAATGGAAGGGTCTTACGAGGTTGGGAGAGAGAGAGAGAGAGAGAGAGAGAGAGAGAGAGAGAGAGAGAGAGAGAGAGAGGTGGTCTTGGGCTTAGGGGTCTTATCTTGAGCCCATGTTTGCAGAGTAAGTCCACCACTTGTCCTTAGATTATAAGTTGATGATCGATAACGATGGAAATCATTCCATGCATATTTTTTCGTGTTCCACCGTATAAATGGAGGTAAATTTCGGTTGACTTTTGTTCTTGACTACTAGTATATATCACAGAAATGTTCGAAAATTTAAGTATCTTCTTCATTATCCATGTTGTGTGTTGCATTTGTTGCAATATATACCACAAACTTTCACATTGCTCTGAACAAATGTTTATTTCACTTTGCTCCCGAATCACCATGCTATATAAAACGCAATGCGTATCCATAAATGTGTGTGTGTATGTGTGTGTGTGTGTGTTTCACATACACAGTCTACGAGAAACTGACTCCAAGTTTAACAATCAAAACCATTCAAGCAAAGAATTACAAGAAATATAATCGTTAGTTTTGGCCTCTGTGATTATAAAAGACAATGAATGAATAACTCCAGCGCAGTACTGGTCATGATATGTATGCATCTTGGTTGCCTCAATAGATCAAGATTTCTCTCATTGTCCTCTTTAAAAACCACTGAACCCCTAGCAGTGCACAGTCATGAAATACTATGAAGACCAATAGTTGACACCAAGCTTTCCAGTTCCCCTCTAGGAAGGGCTGACCCCTGCAGTGGCAACATAAATCAGAACAGCTAAAGAGTGCCTTCACTGTAGCTTCTGGTGGGGCCTATTTGGTACCAAAGTCTACTCGCCTAAATAGTTAATAATAATATTTTTTATGGAGGGATATCACTTGACCTCTGACAAAACTATTTTCTACAAGGTAGAAGGGCTACAGCCTAGCAAGGGAGGATTACAAATTATTCAACTTGACCAAGGGCGACTTGACGGTAGCTATACTACAAGGGAACCACATTTCGTCATTTAGTGGATCAGCACAGCTTTAGAGTGGACCACTGTGTCTGTCTTGGCAGATATGGAACCCTAATCAACCCATTTCACAAGTCATTCATGGGTACTTTTTTACACCAGGGTAGATCTCTTATAGCCTTAGATTAAACCTCTTCAGCCCTCCTACACAACGGCACGCACCTTTTCTTTCGAGTGGAGGTTCCTTAACCTTTGACTAAACAGTCATCCACAAGAGAGTGACCACCTTAGAATGAGATAGTACAACTTTTCCAAGGGCAACTTTAATGTAATTGCTGCACAAGATAACACCACTCTGTCCTTTAGTTGGAGTTTTGCAACTGGATGTTGTTCTTCGTTTTTAACATGCATTTTTTCCCATTTTTATATGGGGTAAGCACGATGCCTTCTTTTGAAGGACTTTGATTTGGCGGTGGGGTAGGCCGTAGCCTCGATCGGCTGCCCTGCCTGACATCGCTTAGGCCCCGGTAGCGAACGTGTACATGTTACCAAATCCCCAACTCCCTTTCTCCCAGCAGCGAGGAGAACTGGGCGGGTAGGTTAACAGTTCGAGACATGTGAGGTGTCTTATGTTTTTAGAAGATGTTGGAGTGGCTTTGTTTGTGTGTGCATTAGTCTGTAACACCCATTTGCTTTCAGCAAACCTATCCGTTGATTACATACGTAATCCCGGGGTGTCTACACGGATAGCAAAGTGTCTGCCATCTCTGACCGGTCGGCTGTGGGGATTGAACTCTCACCACAGACTTTTATGAAATCTGAGGTTGCTGCTTCTACCAACCGAGCCATCGAGGTTCGGGAGTTTTGCAACTGGATACAATTTTTTATATCCAGGAGTATAGCAGGTGAATATATGGACTACTTTACAATGAAACAGTCAAACCACAGAGAAACCTGACTGTTTAAGAAAAAAATTAGGGACTATTCAGATTATCATTCAAGACTTAGCACTCTCTCTTGGCGTCACCTAACTCGTCTTCTAGGGCACTGACATTTTGCATTCCTCAAGGCCCTGTAAGTGTCTTTCCTTTGCCCAAAGGTCTAATAATCCCTACTCTTCTTGAGGCATTTGCAATTTCCATTTACGAAACTCATTCATAGCTCATTTTCCTCTTACTACAATCATTCACTCGTAAATGGCCACGAATCTGTATGAACATGTTTGCCAAAAATCACCTTTTCAGCTGCTAAACGAAAACTAATCCCTAATATGATCATTCCTCTATATGAACACCACTTCAATACCCTCCTTTTTTCTTTATATTCATACAAATCCATAAATCTGTAAAAGAATTAAATTATATATTTTTAATAATATAAAACAAAGACAAACGAACAGACATATATC
>NC_089747.1:33837542-33840042 GCF_040412425.1 Macrobrachium rosenbergii
TATTGGGTCATTCAGCATGCTGGTGAAACAGAATCTCGGTTCATACAGGGTTAGGTGGTATAAGTGTTGGGGTACCTGGGGTTTTTGTCCCGTACAAGGAAATTGGTGAGATTAAAGGGGATCATGATACAGGATCGGGTGTTGATAACAGTGTACGGGTTGATACTGAATATGTTTCCGAGGGGAAGAAGTGTTATAAAGGTATTTTATCAGAAGATGTGGTTTTGGCCCCAGGTTTGGTTGTGCTGGTGAAAGTCTGAGTGAAAGATGTGAAAATACCCAGACAGGTGTGTATCAGTGAGGTTAGCGAGAAGCTCAATGGGTGTAGTGAGTATGGTTTCTATAAGCAATGTGTCCAATACAGGGTTTACTAGGTAGAATTATTAAACTGTAACTATTCAACTCGGTGATATCAGAAGGATACATAATATTATGTAGTAGCTTTTGAAGATTGGGTTGATGAAAATAATTCAGTTGCTATCGGAGGAGATAACAATGAATTTCCAGAGGCAGAATTACAGGTTAGGAGGCAGGTTTTTAGGATCATTTAGCTAATGCTGATTATAAAAAGTATATAGAGGGGGTGAAAGATGTTCTGGCTGAGTTTGAGTTTGATCTTAAAGGGGATATTGTCGATCTTGAACCGGGATTATGGGTAATCAACGGACAGGTTTGCTAAAAGCAAATGGTGATGTGTTTGCCACTCCAACACAAGGTTCATTTGGAGGATGACCTAACCAAACTTATTTTTTACAATACATGTACAAACGCTCGGGTCTAAGCGATGTCAGGCAGGGCTTTTTAAGATTACGGGGAACAAATAAAGCAAGAGGTCAATAAATGGGAGGAGGAGAAGAAGAATTACTGTGTTTGAACACAAGGTTCATTTGGAGATTAACATTTTTGTCCCTTTAATTTTCCATTAAGATTAGGGAACAGTGACAATAAGTGGGAGGAGGAAGGATGGCCCAATACGTGTGTTTTTTGGATTTTCAGTGTAAGTTGAATGGCTCAATGTGTGTGTTTGTCGATCCTGGACGCTATCCGGTGGCATGTTTGCCAGATTTGTTTGTAGGAATTGGGGGTAAGAATATCTACTCTTCAACTGATCTGATGCAGGGGTTTTTGCAAGTTCCTCTTAGTGAAGAGAGTCACAAGTATACTGATCTTTCTTTGCCAAAGGGACATTTTGAGTACGCGGATGCCATTTTGGTTGTCTAATTTTAGTCCACTTTTTGCTTTTTTTTTTTTTCTGAGCAATTACGTTGGTTCAGCGTAATTAGTGGCTGGAATTTTGGCGATGCTGAGGTCATCTATGTTAAATGAGGTGCACGGCTACTGGAGATTTCTGTGATTCAGGTTGTAGTCGTATTTTTTCTTTTTTTTTTTGTTTTGAGGTCTAGTTATTTATAGATATCTTTTCTTTGTTTTGTTTGGATGCTGAAGTTCTGTTTGCATGTAGCCTTAGGGGTGGCTGTCTGTGCCAAAGTAAAAGTGCTGTGGTTAGTTTCTTTCATAAGGGGTATTATGGTCTTCTGTATGGTTCTAGTGACTTACGGTTTTGAGGCTTTATGAGATTATATTTCACATTTGTGTTTTTGGTTTTCTGGTCTTTTGGAGTGTTAGAGTTTCAACAATGGTTTTATGGTTATGTAATATATTTGGTTTTTCTTAGTAAAGGTGATTTTTTGTATTTATAGGGACATTATCTAGTGTGGTGGCAGAACTCGCTATACAGGGGAAATCTTTGACAGCATTACAAGACAGAAAAAATAAATTGCGTGAGGTTTTGAGAAATTGAGGACATCTTTGAATAGGTTGATGGTGTTCAGGAAGACTTAGATATTTCAATTGTTTTTTCCTCTTGTCAAACTACCTTACTTAAGGTTGAGAAAGAAGAAGTGTTTTATTAACGGTGATTACACTCCAGTTCAAGCAGTTATAGCTGCTTCCAAGGGGTGTATTTTTGGGGATATTTTACCACTGGAGGCTCTGGAATCTACTTTGAAAAATGCAGCATATCTTTATTGTTCACAAATAATTTTCACTGGGGAGAATTTGTATCATTATTATGGGATTTTAAAGTATGCTTGTCTGAAAGAGGGTTACTTGTGGAGGTTCCTGTTAGTGATATGAAATCGTTCCACAATTTTATTATCCAGCCTTTTCCTAGTAATTCTGATGTTTCGATGGTGACATGGGATGAAAATAGACTATATATATTTTGGGAGATCAGTATCAGTCCTCAGTCCTCTGCTATTAATTATAAGTCAGGGTGTACTTTAGTTCACAAAAAATACGTTTGTGACAGTAGGATTTTTGCTCTTAGGAACGTTGACTTGTTAGGATGTGAACTGTCACTTGTTCACAATCAGACACCGTCGGAGTACCATGTGACCTCTACGAAGACTCTCAAGGCATTTTTTCAGTGCAAGCTGCCAAATCACCACCTGATGTCATAATACATCAGATACCTTCTGGCTGAAAGGATCCCACCTCT
>NC_089747.1:33852542-33867542 GCF_040412425.1 Macrobrachium rosenbergii
AAATTGCTGCCCTCTAGCCTCAGTACGTTCTATTTAATTTAAGGTTAAAATTAGCCATAACCGTGCTTCTGGCAACGATATAGGATAGGCCACCACCGAGCAGTGGTTAAAGTTTCATGGGCAACGGCTCATACAGCATTACACCGAGACCACCCAAAGATAGATCTATTTTTGGTGTCCTTGATTATACAGTGTAGCTGCTGTACAGAAAACTCGATTGCGCCGAAGAAACTTCGGCGCATCTTTTACTTGTAATACGCAGATTTCGATACGACATCCAATCCAGTGACACACTATCCTGTCGAGCCATTTTTTTTAACTTCACTTTTGTTGCATGAAGGCGGCCTTTTTCCAGCAAAGGGCCTTACTCCTTCCAGTAGCCCTCCCGCCCTCAACGGCCCTAGTTCAATAAAGGCAGCTAGTTTGGCCATGAGTTTTGTTTTCCTCAGGTTCTTGTGTTAATATTTACTTTAGTCAGCTGCAAATCAATTTTATCTGCATTTTACACCGCAATTTATTATGATCTGCATTTCACACTGAGGTATAAACGGATGATCAGAACATTCGACATCACCGCCCACGGGGCGCCAGCAAATTGCGGGGTCTCAGAAGAACTGAATGGTTGTTACTCTTCATCTCAACCTACGAACGTTATAGAAATAGTTTTTTTTTTCTTTTTTGCTTTTATCCTGTTGTATGGGACCACTCCTATGTGAAAGGTGTGCGTGTTTAGGTGGGCCACAAACGTTTTGCATTCTTCCACTTTATTGCAAGTAAATCCTGAATAACAATCTAACGAGGGGTCAGTGTCAATGAGAATAGCCACGTTATTGTTGAAATACAGTGTAATATGTATGTGTGTATATACTGTGTGTATATACTGTGTGTATATATATATATATATATATATATATATATATATATATATATATATATATATATATATTATATTATACACATTTTGTTCTATTCTAAGGATGCTTGTTTTAAGTGAATGATTACAATAGCAGCAGCTGAAGCACTTCTTGTCTCTGCATTATCTATCAGAGAGGTAGAAAGAACAGCAGAAACAATACAAGTGGCTGCAGCACCACGAATAAAACAGTATTAATGAATCCTGGTGACAACACCGATATTACAATAAATCCCCCTGCAGTAAACATACGCCGCGAAGCTGAGGGAGATTCCGTTCACTTCAGTTCCACCTTTTTTTTTTTTTTTTTTTTTACACAAGCCGAGAGAGCGAGAAGTCAGTCGCGTGATCAACAGCAGTTTGAAGCCATTTCTCTCTTTTTCCGCTTTGTATCCGGATTTATGTCGGTATGGATTAAAAGCATTTGCATTGTGCCTTCCTTAATACGGCATAATTAACTAGGCACGTCATCCCTGCCTTGACTGACTGCGAGTGTGTTTAGGTTTTGATTTGTACACGACAGGAGAATATACACGTATGTATGTATGTATGTATGTATGTATGTATGTATGTATGTATGTATAAACAGAAAATAATTACACACATTGATATGTATCTATGTACCTAAACACAGGCCAAGTTATTCCATAATACAGAATTTTTTCAACATTAGTTATGCAAATTTACATGTATGTTCATTTGTTAGCGCTTTGTGTACGGAAACATTTGTGAATGATGCTGTGTGTGAATTACACTCGTTTTGTACAAGCATGTAACCATTAGTTTACTTTACATTTAAATGGATACATAGTAGTATGTATGAAAGTACACGTAGATTACATAATGTGCATTTAAACATTTACTGCTGAACCGTTTAACAACGGAGAGTAGAGTTCGTTGAAATAAATGACACAGACACGAGCATACGTTTTTATGTATGTATAATACGCATCAATGGCCAAAAATGAAGTCTGGGATCTCTCACACAAACGAATAGCATTTTTATGCAATAAGCTACGTTCTGTTACGCTCCACGGAACATTTTTACACATTACGTTTAAAGTTGCATGTAATAAAATGGCTTTCTACGATATATTAAATGCACCATTATACGTAACGTGACGTTGTTTCATGCGGTGTGTTATGTTCCGTTACATTATACGTATGTAGCTATTTCAGAACACACTCCTCCACGGCGGATCGATTCCCAATAACGTGCGTCTTCCCAAGGTATCACCCAAGTGAAATGTCAACATCTATAAGATGTTATGGAGGAAAAGTAAGGAAAGAAGAATGACGTGGAGGACACAGAATACAAAAATAAGAAAGAAGGAAGCAAAGATAAAAAAAAAAAAACAAGATAGCGAAGAAGTAATCTGAGGTTCAGTATAAAATGCACGGCCATGAAGATTATAGGACAGCAAGTGTATAATTGGCGGCCACGTGATCCCAAACAATTATGTGGTGTATTGATAGTTCTCATGCTACCATTGGGAAGGAGGGGCCTGGGAGGAGGGAGGGCGCAGACGAGGATAGGCATTAAGAGAGAGAGAGAGAGAGAGAGAGAGAGAGAGAGAGAGAGAGAGAGAGAGAGAGAGTGGGGATTTAGAGAGAGAGAGAGAGAGAGAGAGAGAGAGAGAGATAAAGAGAAAGAGAGAGAGAGAGAGAGAGAGGGTGGGGATAGACATTGAGAAAGAGAGAGAGAGAGAGAGAGAGAGAGAAGAGTGGGGATAGACATTAAGAGAGAGAGAGAGAGAGGATGAGACATTAGAGAGAGAGAGAAGAGAGAGAGAGAGAGTGGGGATAGACATTAAGAGAGAGAGAGAGATGGACATTAAGAGAGAGAGAGAGAGAGAGAGAGAGACATGGGGATAGACATTAAGAGAGAGAGAGAGAGGGTGGGGGCTTTGTTAAACAGACATTAAGAGAGGGTGGGGTAAATAGACATTAAGAGAGACATTAATCGGAGAGAGAGAGAGAGAGGAGAGAGAGAGAGAGAGAGAGAGAGAAGAGAGAGAGAGAGAGAGAGCGAGAAGAGATTCGTATCCAGCAGCCGAAAACTTTCGAGCCTTTACAAATTCTATCCGGTAACAAACGAGAGAGAGAGAGAGAGCAGTAGATTCATCTGTAGTTAAACAAAATTCCACACGTAGTCATTAAAACAGCAAATTGGTCTGCCCTGTTCGTTGTTACCCACGAAGTCCTCCAAGGCTGACTTCTGGTCTTGCACCTCTTCGTGCTCAGAGGTCAGCTGGTTTTATTTAGCACCGCCTATATTTGCGGCAGAACTTTCACAACAACTCAATCTCTCTCATGAGAAAATATCCTCAATTTTCATATCTTGTTGGCCTGTTCCATATACGGAAAATTGGAAGTGGCACCAGATGTCGATGGTATAGGCAACCTGATGTCCTTATTTTGTCCGGCCTTGACGGAAACAAGGCGGGAAACCTGAAAGAGGAATGGAATTCCAAAGCTGTTACCGAGCCGTGCAAGCTAATTTCGCCAATTTCTACGTACACTACTGGCAGGAAGCGGTTTACCTGACGGGTTTCGAATTTTTCAAAAAGCATATGGGTTCATACCCGTTTCTATTTCACGTTTTGGTACAGTCAGGACTGTGTGCCCTGGCCAATTTCAAGGTTACATACACAAATATAATTCTTTGAGGCATGTAAAACCAAAACCAAAATGTTTAAAAGGCCTTCCACAGAATGTCCCATTGAGGTCAAACTACTCTAAAGACCATGTATGAATTCTGATAAATAGCACCAGATGGGTCCACTATATCAAAAAAAGTTACTTTTTACCATTTGGAAACCAGGCTATTCAGTAACTTGCCCTATCACCAAAACGTAGTAAATATTCTGAAATATTCAAGAAAAAATAAAGGTAATTTCAAAAGACAACGTAAGAAAAAGAATTAAGTTATTCAAGAAACCAATGAATTGAAGACTAATTAGAGACCGTCCGATAGACTGAACGAGGGAATGCAAAAATAAACCAGTAAGACATTTCTGAAATGGCATTAAACAAAGCAGGTTGGACTGCCCCACTCACACACTACGAGAGCATTTCCTCTTTTCCTTCATTCACTGTTGCGCATCTCCATGACTAAAAACAGTCATCCAGTCGCACGCGATAAAATACTTATTCTCGAGTTAGTGTAAATGTTCCACCTATACTTAACTCAGTTTACTATTATTCCTCTCTTCCTTTATTTAGCGATGCCCTCCACTCTGCAAGTCAATTTTCTATCCAAGTTCCTCTCTTTCGTCTCTACGTTTCTTTGTCTCTCTTTAAGTTACAAGCTTATGTCCTCTAGATAAAATGCAACTTCTCTGGCGTAACAAGTATAAGAGATGTGATTCTTAAATATGAGAAACATTGGAGGACACGCACAGTTGACTGAAATACGTCAAGTTACTTCCCAAGTAATGGGTTTCTGCAACTTACTAAAAACTTCGATGAGTCATAATTCAAGCATATAAATTTAAAGTAAAATTAGATTTCACTGTCCAATATCGTAACGGTCAAAAACTAAAAAAAAATAGAGCACCCATTCACCGCACATCGTCAATTAATTTTCAGATTCCAAAAATCCCTCTTAGGTCATATTCGCAGATAAATTTACTACTAAAAGCGTATCTTTTAAAAATATCTCTCGCCAGCATCTATTGCTTTAGCCAGTTTTTGAACAGGTTATAATGTGTTGTACAGTTAAGAGATATTTTCTTTCTAGAAAATAGACAAAGAACAAGACGAATAAAGATATAGAGCGAACAACAAACCACAACGACACACCTTCGCCAAGGGTAAAAACGTTCCCCACGTTATGAAAGAAAGAGATGGTCCTCCCTCGGCTCTGAATGGCCTTAGGAAACAGGTACAGATTGTGGGGGGCGGGATATAGGTTGTTCATGGGGTAGGGGATAGATAGGAGTTCGGAGATAGACGTAATAATAACTGTCGTTAAAGGGGAAAGGGGAACTTAGGGGGGTGTCTTAACTAGGGGTTAGGGAGAGAGAGGGTGGGGTTTGAGGGCCAAGAGAACGGAAAGTGCTCTGTAAGTATGGGCGTGACATTGAGTGGTGATGCCGTGGGTAGGTCACGTGACCGGAGAGGGGGCCGGGCAGGGGGAAAAAGGGTGCCCTTGCATATACAACAATAACAATAAATAGCAATAAGAGATAATGAATGGTTTGCTAGCAGCCAAGTCATATTATGGATTATCCAAATTCTTTCTTTTCCCCTTTTGGTGTCAGCCTCATTATTTATTGATGTCTAGACGGCAGTGCTGCTGCTGCTGCCAAAGGCGTTTTGTTCTCCGTGACGGACGGTCGCACGGACAGACAGACTATGTGCTTTTGACGTCCGTATTACACTGTCTTTTAAAGACTCACAGACACACGGTCACATTGATTATTGCTTTTGAGTTCCGCTCTCAAAAAAGGTTCTTCGGCGTCACCTTCTTCCCACGTATTAGCGCACTCTGCACTTTTCTACACTGCTGCGTCTAGGTTTTGCTATCATCGCCAAGTTGCTTTTGTTCTTGGCATTTTTATACAAAGGATACACACACACACACACACACACATATATACATATATATATATATATATATATATATATATATAATATATATATATATATATATATATATATATATTATAAATATTAATACACGTAAAAATAAGAAACGGGGTGTAGGTCCTTATTTTTCACCTGTGGTAATGTGTGATAAATGAATCTAGTACAAAAGTGATAATAATCATTCATATATATATATTATATATATATATATATATATATATATATATATATATATATATATATAATATATATATATATATATATATATATATATATATATATATATATATATATATATACATATATTACATATATACAATTCTAACATATATATATATATATATATATATATATATATATATATATATATATATATATGTATATACATATATACCATATATACACCCATATATATATATATATATATATATTCTATATATATATATATATATATATATATATATATATATATATATATTAGTAAGTGTGGTGTGTATAAAAATCTTTCTCAATTTTTTCAACAAATTTTTTCTCATCAGATGGATATACTTCCTTCATCACCAATAACTATAAACCTCTGTATAAATAAATATTGTATATAGTATATATAAATAATATATATATATATATATATATATATATATATATATATATATATATATATATATATATATATATATATATATATATATATATATATATATATATATAATATATATATATATATATATATATTATATATATATTATATTATATATATATATATATATATATATATATATATATATATATATATATATATATATATATATATATTTTATATATATATATATATAAATATATATATATATATATATATATATATATATATATATATATATATATACAGTATATGCATAAAATGAAAGTTGTTCAGAGGTATAAAGTCACTGAGTGACTGACCAGGATGTATATACACGTCTGATGAAGAAAAAATTTCTAACGAATCGGTGAGAGGAATAATTTTTCATTCTAAAAAATGCAGAGGTGTTAAGTGTTACTTAATTACCATAACGGCTAAGGTGTATACTATTATTTTGATAACAAATAAGCTAGATAATGGACTGACAGGGGAAGAGCAGTGCGACGTAAAACAAGAGTGTGTGCAAAATATAACATTTACGAAGGTAAATTAAAAAAAAAAAAACTTAATGGCGCAGGAACTGACATAAGACGACTGAAAGAATCATGATGAAAAAGTAGTGCTAGAACAGATACATCTGACAGACGAGGGTTTCGCTCAGTCAGGTGTGTTATGCCTCCAGACTATTTAATATGTGCATGGGTGGAGTGATGTGAGTACTCAGAGATAAGAGAAAATGGGTCATGAATGGAAAGGGTGATACTTACAGATAATAGAGTTAACTGGTAGTAACGAAGAATACTCTGTATAGAAGGTCTGAAAACGACTGCAAGAGAAGCAACTCGAATGTAAGAGTAATATTATGAGGGCAGATGAAGACAAGGAAGATAAAGAAATGAACGTTATTTTGCATGGTGCAAGAACGAAACAGCCGATTTGTACCGGTACTTGGGAATAGAGCGGGTCACAATGTAAACAAACAAGGAAGGTTGCAGGGTATGTGCAAAAGGCTTGAAAAGAGAAGAGGAACGATTATATACTGTATCTGCATGAAAGAACAAGTAAAAAACGCGCCTAAGTTTCTTCGGCGCAATCGAGTTTTCTGTACAGTGTATAATGCTGTATGAGCCGTGGCCCATGATGCTTTCAGCCACGGTCTGGTGGTGGCATGTCCTATACCGTTGCCAGACGAACGATTATGGCTAAATTTAACCTTAAATAAAAACCATTGAGGCTTCAGGGCTGCAATTTGATATGTTTGGTTATTGGAGGGTGGATGATCAATACACCAATTTCCAGCCCTTTAGCCTCAGTAGTTTTTTAAGATCTGAGGGCTGACAGAAAACGTTTGGACGGTCAGACTAAACCGTCACAATAGTTTTCTTTTACAGAAAACTGAAAAATGGTTAAAGCTCTTGATAAAAAGCATAATAATTATAATTATAATTGTAGAATATATATATATATATATATATATTATATATATATATATAAATTGTTATATATATCCATATAATTATATATATATATATATATATATATATATATATATATATAAATATATATGTATATATATATATATATATATATATATATATATATATATATATATATATATATATATTTATATATATATATATATATATATATATTATATATTTATATATATATATATATATATATATAATAAATAATAAATAATATTATTTATTTGTTAAATAGTTTTTTAATAAAACATGTAATCTTTGCTATTTGAGGCAAGGTAGCGACGGATCTGTGAACAGGACGTAGCTGTTTGTGAAAGATATCCTTACAAAAGAAGGACAGACGGGTAGAGGCGATGCAGTGAAGAATAAAAAAGTGAGGAGATATATAAGTTTGGTCATGTGAAGAGAATGGGGGATGATAGGTTAATGAAAAGAGTTTACAATTCAGAATTGGGAGGGAGGATGATGGGAAGATCTAGATTGTGCTACATGGAGTGGAAGAAGTAATGGAACGAAGAGCCGCAATATCCAGGAAGCAGTAGAATGCCTGCAAGATAGTGGGTCACGTGACAGTGTGGTTCGATGGTGGTAGAATGGAGAAGTTAATGTGGTGGTGGTGGTTTCAGCTTAGTAGCTTCATCATCTATCCGACAGATATTAAAAATATTGTGGCAGTAACCGCTGCCTTACTTTTTCTGCAGAGCTGATCCTGACAGTTTTTTAAATTATGAATGACATATATATATATATATATATATATATATATATATATATATATATATAATGGATATATATTACATATATATATATATATATATATATATATATATATATATATATATATATATACATATATATATATATATATATATATAATATATATATATATATATATATATATATATATATATATATATATATATATATATATATATATATATATATATATATATAATATATATATATATATATATATATATATATACATATATATATATATATATATATATATATATATATATATATATATATATATATATATATATATATATATATATATATATATATATATATATATATATATATATATATATATATATATATATATATATATATATATATATATGTATATATATTTTTACGTTTTTCCGTGGTTTTAGTTTGAAATATGCTCTGTGAGACAGGTAGCAACAATTTAAGTTAATTTAGCCTTGTGATTCTGACTTCGTGGGTACGGGAAAACGTAAAAAAAGGAGGAAAACAAAGGAGAATTTCATATGAGCATAGGGCTCTTGTTACTGAGGGAAATATTACGTAAAACACGTGGGCAAATTTAAAGTAGTGTATTTACATAAATGATATCAGTCCGGGAAAGAGGAACTCAAGTAGATTACTATCCTGAAGGAGATCCCTACAGGATTGAATGGATTGAATGAAACTGAGAGATATGGCCATAATGAAAATAGACAAAAGAATAATGAACAGCCTGAGGGTGCCAAAGGAGTAATAAAGAATTATTACTGCCGATGCACGAAATAGATCTGGCTTTCTTAAGAAAATATTACGAGACAAAAGCGTGACTGAAATTTTCCAGGGGCAGTGTAGAAGGCGGTCCGTGGATGACTTGCGATTTCCGAGGACGAGTTTCTTCCACGTGGTGAGATGCAAGGGCTTCCGTAAAGGGGCAAGGCGATGGGGACTCCTCGAAACCCAAGCAATGGCGTGGGCTCGAGGAATACGGTCGAAGGGCACGAGGAGAAGTATACTTTTGAAAGGGCCACGTGGTTAGGATGCAAGGGCATCGGTGGGGCCAGGTGTTGAGGACGTCTTCACAAGTTCACTCCATATCTTCCAGCCCGCGTGTGTGTGTCGAGACCTCGTGGGCTTTTGCCTTTTATCCCCTCCTATGGGACAGGGGCGTCCATCACAGATGCTTTGACTCATTGCACCTGCTGCCCGCAGGGGAGGTTTTGGCCTGTAGGAGAAACACCCAAGCCAGATTACTTTTGCCTCGAAGGAAAGATCTTTATCAAAAATGGGGAGCGCCTTTAATCTTTTAACCCTTTGTTTTTAAGTCGATAGACAGATGGTCTATCGATCGGCCGGCTGGCAGTAAATGAACAACCAACAACAACAAAGGAGGGGGAGGTAATTTGCTAGCGAATTCTTGCTAATCATAATACCTCCCATACAAGATGATGTACATACCTCCTTCGGGTGTGTACATCGATATTCAAGAATGAGCGGCAAATGCTTTACGTTACTCTACATTCTGCCTTGCAATGAACTTTACTCCTAAGGGTTTTATGAAGCTGAGACATTACTTTTAATAACACATTGGGACAATTTTCGTTAACAGAACGCAAAGTGATTTAAACACTTGCAAAAGAATAATTACTTTAGATTTGGTTACCCACTGTAACTTTATAAAGTGACTCGAACAATTGTGAATTAATTAAGATTATAGGACCACGTATATGAGGCTATGGCCAACAAATGAAAAGAAATGGTTATTGTTCAAGAATTAAAATACACGGTTACTTAATTTTAGATAAAATGCATGCGGTTAGTACAATCTGCCTTGAAGAGGCTGTGTAAATGAAAAACAGCGTTTATTTTTGTAAATGACATCCCTTTACGCGATACTGTAATGACTATACATATTCGCATTGATAATTTATCTTCGTTTTAACGTACTTTGCTTCAGCTATCGTCCAACGCGAGCTGAGGGATGACCCACACACGGAATTTGACAGTCGTATGCGGCGAGAGTATTCGCGAGGTTTTAATTCGCTAACCTTAAACTACGCTAATTTTATGCGCCCACTGCCTACTCAATGTTATGACGGGCGAGCAGACAAAAGATGTGGGGTAGGACAAACAGCAATCTTGGAAGGAATGGAAGGGGAAAAGGGATAATAATAACAAAAGGAAAATTGCCAAGACGTTACGAATGAAACTTGACCGCATATGAAAGGCGGACACGTCCCTCAGAGCTTACAAAAGGGGCATTTAAATCACAAGGGCAAGAGTTTATGACTCATGATTCATTAAAATTAAAGATAAATAAATAACTAAAAGAAAGTAAATGATATTGGCAGAAGAACTAAGGGAAAAAGAGTGAGGGTTTTATTGTGTTAGGCGGGAATTTATCGTCTTTCGCCTATAAATTACGGCCTGGACTATCACTTCAGTCCCAGGGCGAGAAAGTGCACCCCGAAGGGCGCGACTCCTTCAGGAGGGGCTGACACGCACGCCCGGTGCCAAGGTATGGGCGCAAGGGCGTGCCACTTCTCACTCTGTTATTCTTAATGATTTATACATTGTGTGGGGAATGGTATCCCGTATTTAATTGCCTCTTGTGGGGATAATTTAAGGGAAGATTAATAGAAGGTGATAAGAGATAGAAGTTCCTGAGGAACGCAGGAAGATAGAGGAGGGTCTGACATCCCCTTCTGGATTAGGGGTGCCAAGACCTTCGAAAAATGAAATGGCGGCACAGGTGCCATGGGAGCTCTAGAGCTCTTTGTAAATTACCTGGAATGTCCCACGCCCGTGGTAATTTCGCCTCGAGTCTTTCTTAATGGGACAGTCGTCCTCGGCCGGGAAGCGGAGGGCCCGCGACCGAGGGGCGGCACGGAGTACCACCTGGGCCTGCTGATGCGACAGCTGACGCAGGAGTGTTCCGTGCGGGTTCTACCATGATCCGTCGCGGCTCTTGTAGTTCATCGCCAAGTGAGATATGGCAGAATCCTGACTTGCAATTGCGTCGGCGACGGACTGAGGCAGAGAGGAGGCGGTCGGGGGTGGCGTGAGCGGCTCACAGGTATCGGTGACCAGCTCAGGCACGGGTTGCGAGGCCGCACCTGCAGGTGAGCTTCGCGGTGGTCGGGAGGAACCGTCTCTGACCGACGCTGGTAGCGGTGCCAGGCCGGGGGAAGAGAGGGGGTCCTGAGTTGGATCCCGTGAATGGAGATCGGCGTAGCGCTCTGGCGCTGGCACTAGGGCAGAGTCAGGCGCTATCAGAGGTTTCTTGGGCTCGTCGGTCAGGACGGGCGAAGCTTGGCCCTGCTCGGGGCATGCAAGTGGCACCGGCAGGAATTTGGCATCTCCTGAAGGGAGATTTGATTGGGGCCCTGGCACTGGCACTGAGGCAGGGCCGGGCACTGGAATTGGATCGGGAATCGATCGAGGGGGCCACTGTACATCGTACCCAGGTGGCACTGGTGGGGACTGCACGTCCTCCTGGTACCCAGGGGGCGCCAGTCTTGACTGAGGGAGAAGCGGGGGAGGATTACTCGCGCTCGCGGAATGATTCGGGGAATGTGGACCCCTAGATTGTCGTGATTTCGGTGGGGACTGAAAGTCCTGTCCCAGGATGACGTCATAGCCTCCGGGAAGATGGCTTGCTACTGCAAGATTGCACATTTTGGATTGGTGAGGTCTTGTGACTCTCAATTGGACCGTAGGGAGTATCATTTTAAATTGATTTATTCCCTCGATCGTGACGAGTTTTCGTCTATTGACGATAGCTCCGTGAGGGGAACTCTGTCCTTCGGATGAGGGAGATTTGTGCGCCCGAGTCCTCGAATGCAGTGACTCGGGCGGCGGGCTGGCTACCTCGTGGAGGGGCCACGATACAGGCCCTTCGGCGGAGGGCCTAATGATGTGGGATCTGTGACGGCCAAGGCGACGGTGGGAGTATTTACTTTATTATTGCGTGGGCATTTTGCCCATGCGGGAGAATGGGCATAGACCTTGCACGCCGTGCAAAAGGTCTGGCTGTCTTTCCGCGCTGCCCCTGTGGAGGGCGCAGGCGAGTTATTTGTCGGTTTTCAGGGGAGAGAGAGGAGCCGGTTTCTTGTTCCCGGCACTGTTCGGAGGAATGCCCGTTTTCTTGCAATAATGGCAAGTTAGGGGCTTGCCCGAGTTCCCATTTTTGTGGGAATTTGAACCTCCGAGGAGGGACGGGGGATTTATCTTCCGCCCCATGGATCCTTCTTGAGGGTGGTGAGTTTCCCACATATCTGCTATTCGGCAACACTCGGTGAGTGTTGCTGGGGCTTTTTCCACTATATGAGTGGCGAGGGCAGGAGGGGCGTAGCGCAGGAAATGCTCGAATTTAAACCGCTCGAGTACCTCGGCGGTGTTAGTGGCTCCTTCGGAATCGAGCCATTTTGTCAACGCCGCTCCGAATGGTACGCCCAATCGACCAAGTCTGGCCTGCTTCTCTGGGCTGCTCTCTCCAACGTCTCCTCCACCGCTCAGGGGGTAATCTCGTGACGCCTTCGTAACTGCTTGGCGACGGCTTCCCAGTTTCCCCGATCGTCGCGGGAAGGGCGTGGTAGGCAACGAGGGCCTTTCCGCCCAGGAATTTAGTGAGAACAAGGGAGAGTTCCGCGGGGAGAGATCGCAGCACTCCAGGACTCGTTCGGCCCTTTCAAGCCATACTTCGGGTTCGGACTCGGTCCATTTTGGCATGAACGAGTGAGCTTGGCTGAGGGCACTCATCCCGCGCGGCAGGGGGGGGGGGTGGCGGGCTGTCGTTCTAGCATCTGGAGCTCGTGGGCGCGCTGTCGCCGATCTTCCCATTCTCGTTCTTTCCCCTTTTCTCTTGGGCGATTCTGTCTCTCTCTCCTCTCGTTGTTCTTGGGGGCAACGTTCTTTTTGTCCCTCTCTCTCTGCACGTTCTTTATCCTTCTCCTGCTCTTGGGCAATTCTTGCCCTCTCTCTCTCCTCACGTTCTCTCTCCCTCTCTTCACGTTCTCTTGCTCTCTCAGCCTTGGCATCGCCCACTCGCTCTTGAACCCATGCTCTCAGATCTTGCCCTGATAGTCCCATGTCCTTCCCAGCGGACATGTAGAATTTGAAATCCTCGTTTTGTTGGGCTCTGGTATTAGCCATTTTGAAATAATGGTTATATGATATGTCTGAAAATACTCAGGTTGTCTGAAAAGACTCACTTGCAGGAATCTGAAACACTCAATTGTTCAGACTGCAGGAGAATGGATCTGTCTGAATAAGACAGTTGATTAGTAAGTCTGAGGAGACTTTTTGTTAAAATTTGATGTGTCTTGGAAAGACGTGGTTGTTCTTGGAACGAATTTTAACGTCTCGGAAGACGTAGTTGGATTTTGTCACGCTCGGACTTGGCCGGCTGTAGCGTGAAGTTAAGGAGTTGTTCTAACGAACTAGAATGATCAGTCCCGTAAGGGCTTAGATGTGTGAACTACACTATATAATGTCTCAAAAGGACTTGATTTTGGGTTCCGCAGGAATGAGAAATTTCGCCACGTGGATTTAGAATTTTTGTATGAGTCTCTGAGGACTGGAATTTGGAGAAATTCTCGCCACGCGTCTCGACGAGAATTTTAGGAGTCTCTGAGGACTGGAGTTTGGAGGAATTCTCGCCACGTACGACGTAGAATTTTAGGAGTCTCTGAGGACTGAGGAATTTTGGAGTCTCTGAGGACTGGAATTTGAGAAATTCTCGCCACGTGCGACGTAGAATTTTAGGAGTCTCTGAGGACTGGAATTTGGAGAAATTCTCGCCACGCGTCCCTAACGAGAATTTTAGAGTCTCTGAGGACTGGAATTTGGATTTGGAGATTCTCGCCACGTGCGACGTAGAATTTTAGAAGTCACTTAGGACTTGGAATTTGTGGAATTTGGAGGAATTCTCGCCACGTACAACGTAGAATTTTAGGAGTCACTTAGGACTTGAATTACGATTCGTCCCTTAGGACTTAGAAATTACTAACGGGAAACCCAAAGAAAAAGAGAAATGAATGGGGGAAAAAAATGCTACACACGCGGGCATGGGCGGGGGTGGGGGGTGCAGGTCGTTTGGCCAACACCGGAGGTATTTTTAGATTCTGGGTGAATGAACCCGTATATTTATATACCGTCTGGGATTCGGAGAATTTCCCAGTCGTCTGAGAGGATAACAGTACAACGGCCTAGTAATTTTCCTATAAGCGGAGTTTAAATTTCGCTTTCCTAACACCTAACTCGAATCCTAACTACACTGAGAGAATTTTCAGCAATGCAAGCTGACTTCGTCGTGTCCCACGTGGGAATTTTATTCGCGCCTAAATAACAGTTCGCTAATTGAAATGCGAAGTAAAAGTTATCACAGAGGAATTTCTTTCGCACTATTCCTCGAAGCAAGAATATGGCAAGGATTTTAACACAGAGGAATTTCGCACTATTCCTCGAAGCAAAGGATGGTTAGCACTGGTTATTTCCTAACTACCTATCCTGAAAGGCATGCATTAACGAATCTAATACGGCGGTTCTTTTCTCTCAGTGATTACATGTCCCTATTTCTAATTCCTAGAACAGTCACGATTGTAAAAAGGTTTTGCTAAGATTAACACATTACT
>NC_089747.1:33875042-33885042 GCF_040412425.1 Macrobrachium rosenbergii
TGAAAGCAAGTATCAATGATGATGGAGATACCATTAAAAACTATCAAAATGTCCATAAAATTGATGATACCCATAAAACTGACGAACCAATGATAATGGAGATAATAGCACTGGTGATAATACGTACGTTGAAAACACTGAAATCACTTAAGCTGATGATAATGATAGTGATGATACTGTAACTCTTGTAACAATAGTAAAGACAGTGTGCTCCAAGGATACTTGTTTAATCGTTATAGAATTATAGCGAGAGCAATATCAATGTTATAGCAATACTAATAACGATAACCATATCGCCAAGGAACCAAATTATGATAATAGTAACGTCACGACAAGAATCACAGGTACGAGGGTACTGTCAATGAAATCATTGTAGTAATGAATATGCTACTAATACTTATGAACGACACTATCATTAAAAAGTGTGCTGTTTGCTTTTTAATTATCCCATAAACACCTGGCGTCGCTCGAGACTATTCCGGTATTGTCTGGACCCTGGTCCAGGCGGGAAGAAGGTACTACATGGATTGCTCAGGTGCGTCTCCTGGGACGGAGGACATCGCATGTCCTTTTACTCTGATATAACTCAAATTATGTTCCGTATAGTTGCCCGTTGCGTGACTCGTACACGCTCTCTCTCTCTCTCTCTCTCTCTCTCTCTCTCTCTCTCTCTCTCTCGTCTTTCTTCAGCGAGATATACAGTATTCCATTCGGTGGCGTCACTGAGGGGGATGTACTATATCTATCTTTATCTATCCACATCATTACGCTTATCGTGTTGGTCTTCAAAGTATCTTTTAACATTTTCTATTTCATATTTCTTAATATTTCCCCCTCTCTAATATCGTCGCATTTTTTAAATTTACTTTTCCTTTATCCTTTCAAGTCTCTCGGTCGTTTTTTACTCGTCAAATTGGTCGGTTTCCAGGTCCTTAACACATTAAGAGCTACACCTAACTTTTTTCAAAACATATTTTGCGTGAGTATTCTGTCTGAGTCAATCTTTGCTATTTTTCCTCCTGATTTTCTCTAGCTATCAAAGAGTCATATGAAAGACAGCAAATATGGAGAACACTGCCACTGACTACCCTTCTAATGATGAGCCACAAAATGTTAGGTAGCCCGTAGAAAAGGTTTGATTCGATTATCATACAAAATACTTACGGCTTGACGTTTTCAAGGAATTATATTCGTTAAAGGCTTCAAGTTCTAACAATTTAGTTCAATCAGCTGCCGTTCTCTGTGTCTCCAATTGAACCCACTTTCCCGGTTTCATTCTTATTTGTGGAAAATCACTGCCAAATTTTCAATACAATAAAAAATGAACTAAGCTAAACCGTTATAAATTCAAAGTTAAGTCTGGCTTTGCACTTGCCACTGTAACAGTTCTAGTCCTTTCCCTTCTAAATGCATTTTCTTCACTTTCTGTACAATGCTTTTCTTGTCGCGAATCTCTTGCACCTTTAACCCTCAATCTTTGCTTGATGTTAAAATTTTCCTGATACAGAACGTCTCTTTCCCTTCTCATTTTTCATCGAAACTCTTATCAAGCAACTCAAACCAAACTAATATCTTATGACCGGACAGATAAGTGGGTTTCTCTTCCAACCTGCTTCCCTCACCTCGTATCCTCTAATGACAGTTTTGCACTATTCTTTCTCAAAGTTTATCATACAGAATGCGGGATGCCATTTCGAGTGCCACGAAATAAATATATCTAATACTTTTCGAGGACTACGAAACAAAATGTAGAACAAAACCGAATACAGAATTTAGGGCAAGGGCCAAGCACTGACGGTGCTACCCCTCTAATAGGGGAACCAACATATACTGTAGAACACTTTGGTGAGTGCAAAATAAACAAGAGACAGCCTCGAAGACTACAAAACATACATAAACTTCAAAACCTCGAGCATTCTATGCCCCCTTCAAACCAAACTTTTTCTGTGTATACTAATTCCTCTTTTTGTGTTCACACATGTATATAACGTCAAAATTGACGGCAATAGTTTTGGAGGTTGAGAAGGCAAGTGCCGACCCTAGGGACAATATGCACGTTCCTAAAGCTTTGACAAAAACACCTTCGTTCTGCTTAATTATAAGGGCAAGCGGTTCCATTTGTGTAATACAAGTTACGCACAAAAATAGTGGGATACACATTGTATTTCGTATAATGAGTATTTCTCCTAAACACCAACAATTAGCTTTACCACTCGGTGTTAAGCTAATCTTATGAGAGAGAGAGAGAGAGAGAGAGAGAGAGAGAGAGAGAGAGAGAGAGAGAGAGAGAGAGAGAGAGAGAGAGAGAGAGAGAGAGCCTGGCTGCCTTAAAAAAAAAAAAAACTTTGCCCTGCAACAAACACGCCCTTTAAAAAAATGGTAAAGACCTAGAAAGCAGCACTTTAGATCATTCCATTTCCTGGAAGTATATGGTTTGAACGATGTTGCACCATTCAAATTATGTAAAACTGTATTGAACAGTACTTCAAGCACCCACTTGTTTTACCGCTGACCCCAGCCACTGTTACGTCATTTTACAAAACAGCAGTTTTTCTTGAATATGGAGTACGCCATATTTTTCTTTAAATCCCTTAGCATAAATGTGCATGGGTTGAGCAGGATTCATTCCTTTGGGGCCGGGGAGGGGGGGGAGGGGAACTGCGAAGGAAAACCTTTGGTATCAGGTAACTGATTAATGAAGCCCACATAAAATACACCAGCAGGAAAGACCAATGAGAAAAGCAGCCAGCCCAAGATGCATCTGAACACTGTTTGGCATATATACATTTTCTGGCATCTTTCAACAAACAGCACCTTGACGCCAAACTGTCAACCAGGTAACCATCAAATGACTGATATCCGTCGCCCACCGGTATCCTTGCCCCACCGGGTGAGAGGCAGAATTCAAGAGTGCTCGTTCTTCGTGAGGAATCAGGCTGCAACACGCGTTACTTCGATTGTGCGCAATTATATACAAATATAATGAAGGCAACTATGTGCAATGCTTCGCAACATGGTGCTGAAAGACATCGAATTTACAAAGCTGTTTCGGACTCGGGACATAACGGAACAAAGACAGACACCGGTAATGCAGCAACGGAAGCGCGATTGTTTCGCAAAGCGGAATGAACGCGCCAATTTAAGGAGTGAATGCGTATTGACCCGTTACAAGGAAGCTCCTGTTATCTAAAACATCTATTTAACAACTCCGGAAACATAGTTCCTCGTTGGACGGTCGGTATAGTTCTCGGCTAGCACTCTGCTGGGCCCGCGTTCGAGTCTCCGGCCGGCCAATGAAGAATTAGAGGAATTTATTTCTGGTGATAGAAATTCATTTCTCGGTATAAAGTGTTTCGGATTCCACAATAAGCTGTAAGTCCCGTTGCTAGGTAACCATCTGATTCTTAGCCACGTAAAACAAGTCTAATCCTTCGGGCCAGCCCCAGGAGAGCTGTTACTCAGCTCAGTGGTTAAGGTATACTTAACTTAGCTCCGGAATAACCGTAACTCCCACGCAGCTCGGAGTGTTGTTTCCGTACCCATGAATTCTCATTGTGTACGTCCTAGCAAAAAAAAAAAAAAAAAAAAGACACAAGAGCAAATTAAATAATAAAAAAAAACTATTCAAGAAAACATTTTAACAAACAGTTGGCGTAGAGTACTGATTATCAAATTTAGATCTAAACTTACATAAAAAAACCGCAATGACAACCTTGACTAATTATGTAAACAAGTTTTGTCCATAAGCAATTACCAAAAAAATTTAATTGTACTTTTCTGCATATACAATCAGTGCACAACAAAACTATCGAAATACGTGAAGTTTACAATCAGACTGATATATTTCGACTAACAAATTTGAATAAACGTATGAAAGACACAAGGTAAATGCAATGAAACCGGCTATTCATGAGCCTTGGGCATATACCGAGCATCCACATTATTCAATAACTTGCTCCAGAACCTGAAGCAGCGTGTCAACTTGGAGACGCATTCAAATATCAGAAACCTCCTTTTCGAAAGGAGGTCGTTGACACCGAGGCAGCAGCTAAACAAGTAAAAAGAACCCCTCTGATGGACCGGCTACAGTTGGACGATTATTTCAATCATCATAGTGCTTTGTATCGGGGTTTAAATTAGAAATAATGGATGCGTGGAACAAGCAGAAAACCAATGGCTGGAATTCTTAAACACCGCAAATCGCTGTAGTATAATACAGAGAATTCAGAAATACAGAAAACCAATTTCACTCTTATCTAGAAATTCGTTCAATAAATGTTAGAGCTTGAAGATTTGGATTCAACAGGGAAAAGGACAAAAATTTTCTTGAGAACATTAAACAACCTCCTTTCCGCTATAGTGAAGCAACGAAAAAATGTTCGTAATAAAACCACGTTAACAAAGTTCCGGTTTAGAAATATTTCAGCCAAGAAATTAGTTCAAGAGAAACACTTTAGAAAAATGGCCCAGTTCATAGAAAAATGGCCCAGTTCAGTGATAATTGACCAAGAAAATTCGATCGACGGTAAAAAGCACTTGAACAAACGATTTTTGCTTTTGCCCTAATCTGGGGGGAAACTTTGTTATAAATTACAACCCAGATACAACATGGCAGCAACTATCATGTGAGCGTCCCAGCATTGCAAACTGCTCACTGACCTGTAGAGAATTATCATGCAAAACTATCGCCTGCAACCGCTATTTCAGCTCATCTTGACAACACTGTATTATTTGCGAACACGAATATGCACAATTAAAATACTGAGAAAATAAGGACTATGAACTTGCAGTATCAGATACCTATGTCAATGCAATAAACACCGAATATTTATGGTGAATATTATAAACCTAAGACAAGACATGCAATGCCTTGGTGACCTTTTGTAGCGGTTACATGTATAAGAAATCTTGCGAAACAACCAGATGTACAATTTGTTCCATCTATACTGAATGGTTATATAAGAAGCCACATTGCATTGCTCAGTATTCAGAAGTCTCTCTCTCTCTCTCTCTCTCTCTCTCTCTCTCTCTCTCTCTCTCTCTCTCTCTCTCTCTCTCTCTCTGGTTTCATAATGCATTCTCATTTAATACTAATCATCGGTCTATAACGGCAAAAAAATTTCACGGCTATTATTACTACTAACGGCGAACACACTTTCCAGGGACAAGCCATAAGTACATACATACATACATACATACATATATATATACATGCATACAAAAGTGCTTTGAAGGCACGGCCACGCACGGGATCCTTCCACTCGAGTGTCTCACCAAATCACACCGCCAAAGAACTGCATCGCTTCAAGATGATGAATACAACAATCACTCAACAGTGCGTATCAACCCTTGACTTCGAGGCGTCAAAATCATCCTCATTTGTCTGTCAACTGCCTCCAATTCATCAAAGGTTCGCCATTCTTCGTCTTCATCAGTTCCGCTCTTGTTTCTCTTCATGACCTCTTTTGTTGAACGCGATTCCGCTCTACATTGCATGCTTTGTTGATACCAGGTTATGGTATATATATAATATATATACAGTATATATGTATATATGTATATATTTACATATATATATGTATGAATATAAGAAGGCCCATAAAACACTATTTAAACGTTGAAATCATATATTTCGGGCACTTGCTTCTGTGTCCCTGTTCACTGGTAGAATATGGACAGAGAAATGTTACAAGGGTATATATACAAAACAAAGGTGTGGCCTTAAGGCTCCAATGGTATGACGGTGACAGTTTCCTAAGGAGGAGGAGAAAGACCAATTCCCTAATGGTTTTTGGCCTCATTAGCTCCCGTTTGGAGCTAATGAGGTCTGGAGGTCGCGTTTCTTGGGTCATCTTCTTCAGGAGGGGTCTGAGGATTAAGGCGTCGATGTCGTCCGACTTCCAATGTCCTCCTGACAGGTTCATATTGTTGGTTTGATTGATGATAGCAGATTCCAGCATCTTTCTTTTGTACGGACAGCTACTTTTGAAAACCAACTCCTCCCCACTCCAGTTTATGACATGTCCTGCATTTCTGATATGTAGGAAAATCCCCGAACTCTCCGAAGCGTAACATACTGATCCTTTTGTGCTCTGTTATTCTTTGTGAGAGCGATCTACCTGTCTCGCCTATGTAAATGTCATTACAATTGCTACACGGTATCTTGTAAACTCCGGCTTCTTCCCCTTTGTTATTTAAGTATATATGTTAATGAGAGAACTCCCGATGGATTTGGGATAATGGAAAATGAAGGGATTGTTAGACCTGAGTTGTTCGGTGGCTTTTTGGATGTTTTCGTCGTACGGAAGCTTTATTTTGTTGTTGAAATCTATTTGTCTGTTGTGAGTGGGACCTCTATAGTATATTTTATTCTCTTTGTTATTCGCCCTCTCGATAATGTGTGGTGGATAGAGCAGTTGCGTTAGGTGTTGGCGGATCGTGTTGAATTCTTTATCTAGGTACTCATTTGAACATATCCTAAGTCCTCTGAGGAATAAGTTGCACCCTACCATGATTTTTAGAGACGTCGTGGTAGCTTAAGAAATGAATGTAGGAAACAACGAAGGTGGGTTTTCTATAAACTGTAAATGCATATCTGTTCTGTTTTCTTATGATCAGTACATCTAGGAACGGCAGTTTTTCCGTCCTTTTCCCATTCCGTTTTAAATTTTATGGTCGGAACTAGCGAATTTAGCCTATTAAAAATTCATTAAAGTCCCCAGCTATTGTCCCAGAAAGTAAAGATATCATCTACATATCTAAGCCAGATCATATTACGGGGTTTGATAGACGACAAAAGTTCTGTTTCGAAATATTCCATGTACAAGTTCGCTAGAAGGGGTGATAGTGGACTTCCCATGCTACAGCCAAATTTTTGTTTGTAAAAATTACCATTGAAAGAAAACACGTTGTTAGTTACACAGAGGTTGATAAGTTTTAAAGTTTTATATATCCCAAGAGGAAAATGGTCTTCATATGGTTGTAACTTCCTCTCTAAGAAAGACAACACGTCGGCAATTGAGACTTTAGTAAATAATGACTCGACGTCTAGACTGAGCAATTTGATGTTGTTTGAGGGGATGTTTAAACTATTAAATTTTTGTATAAAATCCTCAGCATGTTTGACGTGGGAGGATGAGAAGGTTCCTAGAAAGGGTGATAACAGGTCTGCGAGCCATTTTGATAATTTGTACATGAAAGAGCCCCTGCTAGATATTATGGGGCGTAAAGGAATCCCATCTTTATGTGTTTTCAGGAGGCCGTAAAAATAGGGGAGAGAGGGGTTGATTACCTTGAATGTCTCTAGTAGTTCTATGTCCTTCTTATTGCCCCCTATGGTTCTGACTGATTTGTTAAATTGAGCAGCAATATTTGTTGTGGGATCTTTCGTTAATTTGTCATAGGTCTCCGCATCGTTTAGAAGTTCTTGAACTTTATTGATGTATGTCTCCTTGTCTAAGAGAACTATTTTCCTGTCTTTGTCAGATTTTGTGACAAATAGATTTCAACAACAAAATAAAGCTTCCGTACGACGAAAACATCCAAAAAGCCACCGAACAACTCAGGTCTAACAATCCCTTCATTTTCCATTATCCCAAATCCATTGGGAGTTCGCTCATTAACGTATACTTGAATAACAAAGGGGAAGAAGCCGGAGTTTACAAGATACCGTGTAGCAATTGTAATGACATTTACATAGGCGAGACAGGTAGATCGCTCTCGCAAAGACTAACAGAGCACAAAAGATCAGTACGTTACGCTTCGGAGAGTTCGGGGATTTTCCTACATATCAGAAATACAGGACATGTCAAACTGGAGTGGGGCGGAGTTGGTTTTCAAAAGTAGCTGTCCGTACAAAAGAAAGATGCTGGAATCTGCTATCATCAATCAAACCAACAATATGAACCTGTCAGGAGGACATTGGAAATCAGACGACATCGACGCCTTAATCCTCAGACCCCTCCTGAAGAAGATGACCCAAGAAACGTGACCTCCAGATCCATAGCCAAACGGGAGCTAATGAGGCCAAAAACCACTAGGGAATTGGTCTTTCTCCTCCTCCTTAGGAAACGGCCACCATCATACCATCGAAGCCTTAAGGCCACACCTTTATGTTTTGTATATACACCCTTGTAACATTTCTCTGTCCATATTCTACCAGTGAACAGGGGCACAGAAACAAGTGCCCGAAATATATGGTTTCAACGTTTAAATAGTGTTTTAGGGGCCTTCTTATATTCATATTACACTGTAGTATTACAGGAAAAGACATTCATATATATATATATATATATATATATATATATATATATATATATATATATATATATATATATATATATATATATATATATATATATATATACACATATATATAGAAATCATCAACACAATAGAAATCATCAAACACAATCAATTTCAGAAATGATTTTCACTCACGGGATCGAACCCAGGTCTCTCAGGTGGAAAGCAAGGGCGTTATCCACTTCTTTTAGACTTGTATGGCCCAGTGGATAACGCCCTTGCTTTCCACCTGAGAGACCTGGGTTCGATCCTGACGTGAGTCAGAAATTTATATATATATATATATATATATATATATATATATATATATATATATATATATATATATATATATATATATATATATATATATATATATATATATATATATATATATATATATATATATATATATATATATATATATATATATATATATATATATATATATATATATATATAATATATATATATATATATATATATATATATATATATATATATATATATATATATATATATATATATATATATATATATATATATATATATATATATATATATATATATATATATATATATAATGTATATATATATATATATATATATATATATATATATATATATATATATATATATATATATATATATATATATATATATATATATGTGTGTGTGTGTGTGTGTGTAGTCATGATGCATACCAAATACCTAGTTATTACACATCTACTCACAGATTTTGAAAATTTACCTCACTTCAGCCAGATACCTGAACTCTCATAACAATAAGAATTACGACTGAGTACTTTAAAGGTAACAGTGATCCCTTAAAAAGTTCATTATTCACATGAAAAATCAAACTAAGTTTATAAAGACTAGTGTGAGGTATCAACAATTAAATCAGAAATATATTAGAGAAAAAGGGCATCACTCCTTCAAACAATTTTAACTGTCTCCCTGGTCTTAATTCACTTCAGCAAAACTAAAGGAACAAAACATATTTACCACTTTGCCTTATGCACACAATTAATCCTATTCACTGGTGGTCAATAAATGAAACACTTTTAAAAATTTTAAATACAAAAATTTGTTTTTAAATTCAAAATTTATTAGATTTCACAATCTGAAAAATTTACTATTACTTAAAAACAACACAAAAATTTAATTAATTCTTGAGTTAAGTTATTAAACAAAACTAAATAAAAAAAAAATTTATTTTATTAAGAAATTAAATTGATCAAGCAAAATTTAAACTATCAAGAATTATTCAATATTTAAAAAGAAAATCTTAATAAATGCAAATTAAATCAAGTATGCAATGTTAAAATATCAAGAAATACTTAAAATGCTAATTAAATGTTAAATCACCAACACAAGAAAAATGTGAACAATCAAGTGATTGCAAACACAAGAACGCACAAAAATACACAAAAGATTTATCAATAACAATTCCACTAAGGCAAAATTCTCTCAATATACCTTATTATACCATGGTAATAATAAGTAAAATTCACTTTACCTTACACAAGCTTGTGAAAACCTTTGTAAAATCATGCAGCTGCTTCAAATTCACAAAACACTATTCATTTTGGTGCCGTTACAAATTTTTACACTTTTCCTACATTCAGATCTCAAAAGCTATATTTAGTACCAGTGACCACAAATATATTACGTTAAAATTACTCTCTTTTGAAGAGAGAGAGAGAGAGAGAGAGAG